>NW_007579582.1:86037-91528 GCF_000690725.1 Stegastes partitus | reverse complement strand
CTGAAGGAGGATTTAAATCTGAGTTCGAGCCCAGACCTCAGTTCAACTGAGGATTTGTGACTGGAATTGACATGAGCTGATCACTCATGATCTCCATGTAACCTGTTAGAACTTGAGCACTGGAATGTTCCAGAGAAGACTATGTTCAGGCTGATGGAGACCTGTGCACAAAGACTGACTGACTGCTGAATGCAGACCTGGAGGGGGTCAATATTTATGCAATCACTTATTTTACCTGGTGTGTTTTTATTCAGCTGACATTAATTTGTAGAAATCTGTTGTCACTTTGACAGGCAAGAGTGTTTTTTTGTAAATTCTTGTCAAAAAATCCAAATTAATTTGATCATTCAGTGTTAACAAGAAAAAAAAGGGAACAGCTCACACAGTAACAGTCACATTCACCAGGATCCGTCAGTGTCCACATACTTATGGCACTTTGACAGTATCTCTGTTAGCGCCAAGTTCACTTCCTGTCAGGAGACACCACAGAGGAAGAAATGCTGCTCACTTCCAGCTTCCTGTCGACATGCTCAGTACAGCTTCCTGTCAGGAAGTCTGAAGCAGCTGGCCTTTACTTCCTGTTGTTGAACTGATGTCACACAGCACCACTGACCTGCAGTTAGCTCTTCTTAGCATACACACTGAAAGCAAGGAAAACGGTTAGCTTAGCTTAGAGTACACACTAAAAAGAGGAGAAACTGTTAGCTTAGCTTAGAATATACACTGAAAACACAGAAATCGTCAGCTTAACTTACCCTGAAAACCAGGGGAAAACAAAAAGGGGGGCAAACTGTTTGTTTAGCTTAGCATATAGCCTGAAAACAGACAGAAACTGTTAGCTTAGCTTAGCATACGGACTGACAGCAGGAGAAAATGTTAGCTTAGCATACGGACTGACAAGAGGAGAAAATGTTAGCTTTGCTTCACATAGACACTGAAATCATGGTAAACTGTTAGCTTAGTTTAACATAACTGCAAACGGGGAAACTGTTACCTCGGTGTAGTACACAGACTGTGCACAGGTGATTTTTGTACAGGTATGCTTGTATACAGGTGTACTGATCACATGTCTTCTGCAGGTTACCTTACAATCAGTATTTTGGTGGCGTGTCGTCGATGAGTAAAGAGCAGTACTTGAAGATCAATGGTTTCCCCAACAACTACTGGGGCTGGGGAGGGGAGGACGACGACATCTACAACAGGTAACAGCAGCTCAACACAGGTAGACGTCAGACAGGTTGGATTTAAACATAACTTTAGTCTTTTGTACTTTTTTAGAGTTTAGAAGTTTTTAAAAAATGCATTTTCAATGATTTTGAGGTTGAATTAATATTTTGGGATATTTTATTAATTTCTACGATTTTTTTCAAGGTTATTTATTTGATATAATATTTGAAACTACCTCTGAGTTTTTTTTTTTTATTAATAGTTTTGGATATGTCATTAATTTAAAAAAAATAATGATAATATTGGGTGGTTATTTGATTTGTTTTTAAGAATTTTCTTGAAAACATTTGGGTATATTATCCATTCTATAGACATGTTGTAAATGCTCTTGAATATTCTATAATCCAAACATTTGAACAGTTTCATGTGCGTAACACATGTTTCGCTCATGAAAACCTGCATCCTTCCTCTGTGGGTTTGTGTGAAAACCTGAAACAGCAGAAACGGGAGGAAACTCATGGAAACGCGTTGGTGTGTCGACTTTCTGTTTGCCTCTGTGGAGCATTGTGTGCAGCCGTCGGACAGGGAAGGGTTCTGATGGACTTTTCACTCTGTGTTGGCAGGTTGGCATCCAAAGGCATGTCCATCTCCAGGCCCAGCGGAGACGTGGGAAAGTGCCGCATGATCCGACATGACAGAGACAGGCAGAATGAGCCCAACCCTCAGAGGTAAAACGTGCCGTCCTGTCTGTTAAACACAAGGTCCGAGTGCTGGACGGCACATTTTAATAAACTCAAGGAGCCTCAATAAGCAGAATAGTTCCTGACAGTCTGTGTGCTGGGTTTGCTGTCCCACAGAAATGCAGTCTGTTAATGTTCCTGCAGCCTCCTCCTGCTCACAGCAGTTCGTTAACTCCTCTTATCACTGATAAATGTAAACAGCAGAAAGGCAGAGCTGGATGAAGCTGTAGCAACCGACTGTGCTCTGTATTCTGGTTCATGTTTTTTTGTTAACTTTGGCTGTAAGGAGTTGTGTAGCATCGTTTGTTACCTGAAGGTGTCTCTCACAAGACCATCTCACTGTGCATGTCACCTGCTGATCAACAGCTCAGCAGGAAATCTGAACAATGGGGTTCATTTATTGACTTCCAGTGCCTGTATTTTCTGCATTGGTCTTGGCGTGGCGGCTGCACTGCTCTCACTGCTCTGTAATGCTGTTTATACATGAAATGAGTTCAGGAACCCATGAGCAAAATCCTGCTAGAACCTGAACTCTAGAGCCTGCTCCCGGGCCCGACTCCAATGAATTATCACTAAAATGTGACTCAGATGATGTGTGTTCTGAGAGTTTGGTGTTTCCATGCTGCAGGTTCGACCGGATCGCTCACACCAGAGAGACCATGAACAAAGACGGCATCAACTCTCTGTCCTACCGGGTGGTGAGTGTGGACAAGCTGGACCTGTTCACCAAGATCACCGTGGACGTGGGCAGGCCCTGAGGGGCCCTGAGGGGCCCTGAGGGGCTGGGAACGGGATTGCTGCAGTGAAAACCACATGGTGCCTCTGACACTTGAAGCCTTACGTTCTGGTTCTGGTTCTGGACCGGAACTGCTGGACACTTGTTTTGCACAGACTGCGCTGCCTCGAGGACCCGTCTCTGATTGGTCAGCTGTAAACCAATCAGCCTGCATCAGATGCTGCTGCAGCTGCAACACGTTTTGAACAGGCTTTTATTTTGAAAAACAATCAGATCCGCCCTGCTGGGTCACTTGGTATGGTCCGCTGCTGGGGATTGTGGGTAACACACAGGATGGGTTCACATCTGGTTCTGGTCTTGGTTGTGGGTTAGGTCTGTGTTCTCATGATGGTCCAGGTCCTGGCTCCGGTTAAATTTGTGGCCCTTGTTTGGGTGTCCTTGTCCAGATCCTGTTCCTGGTCCAGGTCCTGGGTCATGAGGTCTGCACTACAAAGCCAGTTCAGCATATCCACACGATCATTTCACTGTCTGGCTTAATTCAACCGAAGCACCGCAAACAGGATGAGCCGTCTTATGACAGCTCAGTAAGTCAACAATAGGAGGCGGAGCTGATAGCAGAGGACCAATCACACGTCTGCTAGCACGAGTCAGGAACAAAGTGTAAAATCAGAGGAATACAGAGATTGTAAACACAAAATACTGACTAAAACAAGAGTGCTGCAGCAGCCAAAGTGAACTTATCAATATTACTACAAAATGATGAGGGCGGAGTGGAGTTGTACTTTTTAGTAAATGACTGTTGTGTAGATGTGTGGTTCTGGCATTCAGCCTCACATGGTTTTATCTTTTTTATTCATTCAGCTGCTTGGCAGTTTTAAATGGTTTTGGAGAACAAATATAGGAACATGATTCAAACGGATAATCAGACTTTATAGTAAATCGTACGAGGTTTGAGTGTTTTAATGAGGTGGAGGTGCCGCCCTGTGTTAGGATCACATGGCTGTGACATCACTTGCAGCAGGGCTCCAGACCCACTTTCTTTAATTTATTGATTTATTTTTAGTAGAGCAAAGGGCCATGAGCGGGAGTCGAACTCACGACCGCTGCGTCGGGGAGCTACAGCCCTGTTCATGGGACGCCGTCTTATCCGGTTGAGCTACCGGGGTGCCCTCCAGACCCACTTTCTCATCTGGTCGCACCTCCCACCTTGTCACAGGCAAAACATATGACACGCTGAACATTTTCTTATCGATAGACTCGACAACGTCCCGCTGTTCCCTAAACGCCTCGTCTTGCAGGCTGCAGTCGCTGCTGCCTGGTGGCCGCGGCGCTCACACAGGTGACCGAAAATATTTCAGATCGGACGTTCTGATGTCAGGTTTGTCCAACATGAAGCAGAGGGAGGTTTTTCTACATGCGCTGTCTTCTATGAGTGACGCTCTGCTTTTCATGACAAAGTCGCTTTTTTAAGCATGAATACTGCAGCACAAGGACTGCTTCCCACCACTGTGGTGAACACAGCCGCCGCCTGCGCCGGTTACACAGACCAGTACAGCTTCATGATCATCATGCACTAGCACCAGCACAGTCTGGAGCCCTGCTGGCAGCTCTACAGTTCTCACCTTCCCCTCTGCTGATGCTGTCAGAGTACTGCAGGAGGTTCTTTTATATCCGCTGATCTGGTATCTAGAACATCATCGGCTGCAGAGCTGTTGCCATGGAGATGTACCCCGACAAGTAGTCAGCCACCGTCATAGTCCAGAAAACCCAAAGTTAAACCTGAAGTTACCTGAATAGCCTCAAATCCTGCTTCATGGTGCAGCCCTCAGGTCCTGGTCCTGGTCCTGGTTCTGGTCCTGCTTCAGGTTAAGGTCCAGAAGCAGCCAGTGTCTGAGTGACCATCATGTTCCTGATCTGAAAGTCAAACTAAACGAGCAACAAACTGGAGCTTTGGACCACAGAAACACAAACAGTAAACAAACAGTAAACAAACAAACAGTAAACAGACAGTGAAGAAAACAATGTAAACAAGCAGCTGAGCAGGTCAGAGGTCAGAAGCAGCTGTGAACCTTGGAGCCTGTGAACTGACGGAGCGTCTCCACGTTTCTGTGATTTTTATCCTCAAACCAAAGTGTGACTGAAACTCTTCAAGACGCCTGATTCAGTTATTGATTCATCTGCTGATTGATCGTCTCAGACTGTCAAAGCCATCTGATTGCACCAAAAAGACAAGAATTTGATAAATCTTTATCAGGATTAATGTCCAGCTGATTGATTACTGATCGCCGCTGTAAATCCTCTTTGATTGATTGATTGATTGATTGATTGATTGTATTTCTAAGTGTCCTTACCTGAGCTGTTGGTACCAAAGACTTTATTGATCCTGTGAACGAGGTCACCTGACTGCTGGACGAGCTGATTATCGATGACAACAAGCTGTGTGTGTGTCTGTGTGTGTGTGTCTGTGTTGTGCTGCATGTGTGTTTCCTCTCCTGACTCTTTCAGGTAAATCTCTTTGTGTTCTTGTTGACAGGTTTGTTTGTATCTACAGACCAAAAATCACCTTTCAATGTGCCTTAAAGTGAACTGTACAGTGTAACTGCTCTGACTGGGTTAACTGGTGGACCAACCAGTAAGTGTAAATGTGACAAATAGAAGTGAGGAGCTGAGCGGACGTCTGTGTGTTTATTTGTACTGTTAAAGTCCAGAGAGCTGAACTACAGAGAAACCTGTCTGTTGAGCTTTTAATGTCACCAAGGAGGCTCTGTTTTAACCAGCAAGATCACCATGGCAACTGATGCTGAACAACTGGATCACCGCAGTAACTAAAGCCACACAGCGAGTTCAC
>NW_007579582.1:82430-85413 GCF_000690725.1 Stegastes partitus | reverse complement strand
CACATCTACATCACCGTGGTAACTAAGGCCACACAATTACATCACCCTGGTAGTTAAGGCCACACAATTGCATCACCCTGGTAACTAAGGCCGCACAACTACATCACCCTGGTAACTAAGGCCACACAATGACATCACCGTGGTATATTATATTCACCTTTAAGTTGCTGAAATGCCAGGATTCCAGCTGTTTCTATTAATAATTACTCAAACTGATTGATTACAACTAATTGATTATCAGCTGAAACTTTGATTAGTTGTTGATTATTAGATGGTTTCTCTCCCTCAGTCAGTAGCTCTGTGTTGATCCACATCAGGTCCACTTTGGTTCTGGTAAGTCTGGATCTGGTTCTGGTTCAGTCCTGACAGTGAACTTCATATTTCTGAGGTCACATGTGGAGAACAGTTCTTCAGGTTATAACTCTCCAAACCTCGTGCTTGTTCTCTGAGAGCATGTTTCTGGCAGCAGAGTCAGAAGTTTATCTCAGAAAACACTTCAAACGTGATGATTCAGCAGCAGAACCCACCACACTTCCTGTTTTCAGCTGCACAAGAACAAGTGATGCAGATTTTACTCGTCAGTCGTCATTCGGACGTCCCCCCAAGTTTCCTGGAAACAAACTGCAGGCAGAAGAGAAAGTCACACGACCAGTCACAACTCATTGTTCCTCACTGTGGCTCATTTTTCACTGAAACATAAAGTCCTGCATCTCCGTGGAAACAGAGCTACCATGGCGAGGAGGAGAGACAACTCAGAAATGTTTTCTGTGTGATATGACATCATTAATGTGATAAAAATTATTTTTCTTTTTAAACAAAAAAACATTTCACTTTCTACTGATTGGTATTTGCCATGTCATGTCATCTGGTGTTTTTCCGTTGTGCTTTATTAAGTCCAGATTCAGTGCTGCTGCCTACCAGCACATTTCAGTGACCATCATGTGACTGTACTTGGTTGGCTGACTCCCCTGACCTGAACCCCGTGTGGAGTATTGTAAAGCGGTACGATGCCTATAAAAAGTATTCAGCCCCCTTGGAGGTTTCACCCTTTTGTTTGCTTTTATACATGAACTCATGGTCAATATCATTTGGCTTATTATCTATATTATCTTTAATATCATAGTGAAAACAGATTTTTATAAACTAATGTCAATTAATTGGAAACATATAGTGTAAACTAAGTGTCTGCATAAATATCCACCCCCTTTAAAGTGACTGACCTGATTTAACAGGTCCAGCCAGTTGATGCCAACAGTGTGACAGCCAGTGAAGTGGACATCACCAGAGTGTCAGGTAATGGTAGTATCAACACACCTGTGTCTGGGAGGTCCAGTCTCTGGTTCGTCAGTGTTCCTGCTGCAACTGCTACATGAAGACAAAAGAGCACTTCAAGCAACTCAGAGAAAAGATCATTTCAGAGTATAAGTCAGGAGCTGAAAGGTTTCCAACTCACTGGACATCCGATGGAGTTCAGCTAAATCCGTCATGAAGAAATGGAAGGAGTACGGCATTTGTTTAAATCTGAGTGAAGACTAGTGAGGGGGTCCACCAGGACACCTACAACCACTGTGGAGGATTTGAAAGCTTCAGTGGTTCAGATTGGAGAGACTGTTCATAACAACAACTGTTGTCTGTTCTTCACCAGTCACAGCTTGATGGGAGACAAAGAGAAAGACTCAAACAAAATCTCGCCTGAAATTCCCCCGAGACATGTGAGACACTCCAAGCTCAACTGGAAGAAGGTTCTTTGGTCTGATGAGACAGAAATTGGGTTTTTGGTCATCAGACCAGACACTATGTTTGGCAAACACCAAACACTTCAAAATCACCAAAAACACCACCTGTACCGTGGAGCATGGTGGAGGCAGCATCATGATGTGGGGATGCTTCTCAGCAGCAGGCCCTGGAAGGCTTGTAAAGGTCGAGGGGAACATGAATGCTGAATAATGTCACCAAATCCTGGAGGACAATCTGCAAGAGAACTATATCTTAGGAGAAGATTTATTTTCCAGCAAGACAACGACCTCAAGCATGCAGCAAAAGCTACACAGAAATGGTTCAAAGACAACAAAGTTCTGGAGCGGCTGAGTCAAAGCCCAGGGCCCTGTAGTACCAAGCCAGATCAACATACCAGGATATGTTTCAGAGATCCGGCTTGACTAACCCTAACAGCCCAATCAGGGTAACCGGTCCTACGACGGTCATCAACTCGGTCAGTCAACCCAGATCTGTCTGATCTGAGTGTGAGCGCGTAGGAGCGAGTATTTATGAAATCATTTACTTTGTATATGTTTAATTCACCGACATTATTTAGTAAAATTTGTTCTCACTTTAATCTAATTTTTTGTTTTCGCAAATTCTTGTAAAAAAAAACAAACAAATTTATATTGGCCATGATTTCATGAGTAAAAGCAACAACAGGGTGAAACATCCACGAGGGAACATACTCTGTGTCAGAGACCTTATTGGACTGATCTTAGGAAATATTCTAAGAATCAGAATCAGCTTTAATGGCCAAGTACGTACACAACATACAAGGAATTTGGTTTCGGCTGTTGGTGTCACCCTGGGAATTTACACGAATAATAGAAATAGGAAAATTAAAAGATAAAATAAAACAAAGTAAAATAACTAAAGAAAGAAAAGAATAAAATACAATAAATATTTAAAAAAAACAAAACAAGATATTAAGACAAATATATACAAGAATTTACACATCTAGTAGTAAAAGGTTTATGTACATTAGTGCAAATAGAAGCTGTGGTTGGAGTGGATCAGCTGTTCAGTAGCGTCATGGCAGTGGGACAAAAACTGTTCTCATGTCTGCTGGGTTTAGTCTGCAGGACTCGCTATCGCCTGCTGGAGGCAGGAGGGAGAACAGCTTATGACCAGGATGAGTGGGTCTGTCATGATGTTCCCTCTTCCTGGTTCTACTGGAGCACAGGTCCTGGATGGAGGGCAGGGGGGCTCCGTCCTGGTTCTA
>NW_007579582.1:79870-81956 GCF_000690725.1 Stegastes partitus | reverse complement strand
TGGAGCACAGGTCCTGGATGGAGGGCAGGGGGGCTCCATGACCTTCTCGGCTGTTCTGACTACGCTGCAGCCTGTTCCTGTCCTGCAGAGTGGCTGCTCCAAACCACACAGTGATGGAGCTGCACAGGACAGCTTGGATGACGGCGGTGTAGAACTGGATCAGCAGCTCCTGGGGCAGACCGTGGCTCCTCAACTGTCGCAGGAAGTACATCCTCTGCTGAGCCTTTTTGAGGATGCTCAGAAGCTCAGATACTGGACTTCTAATTGTTGGAGCTGTACCAGTATTTCCAGTAAGTCAAACCTTGCTGCCCACTTTCCCATCACCATGGTTCTGATGCTTACATATAATCTCACATCAATTATGAAACGATTTCTTTATTAGAAACGAAGAACTTCTGACTGGCAGAAAAACACTTTTTACAGTAAAATAAAGAAGAAGAAGAAAACATGTCTACAACAGGCCAACACTGCTTATAGAGCTCCATAACACAGCCGGGCTGAACTGTGACCCAGTCAGAGACCCCAAACCTCCCCGAGACTCCGCTGATTCTTTGTCTACAATCACTTTAGTATATTTAATGAGTCCAAGCACAGTCTGACCTTCCCAGTACGAATGTTTTCAGACTCACAGCCTTGAAGTACAAACTCCAAACTTTACACTTCCTCCTTTCTTCCAGCATTTCTGAGTCTCAGAACTTCATCAGACGAGACGTTTTCATCTTTCGTCCGCTGAAGGCAGACGAAAGATGAAAACCTTTGACTCGCTGTATCTGGTTCTGACAAACCACCAAGCCCACATTCTGGTGAGTCTTGGAAGTTCACCCAGAATGCACTTTGCAGAGTTTCCTCTGGTGACTGATCAGAACCAGAACCACATCCAGGGTACCAGTGACTGTTCCTATGACTCTGTGTCATAGACATTAAACTGGTACCACTATGATCCATCCCATAATACTGATGCTAGCAGCTGCTGACAGAGGACATGAACAGAACCCAAGTTTATTTTTTTATGGTGAATTTGTCACTTTGTCATAATTAATCTGTTTTTGTCGTGAATTTCTGACTTTTTGTTGTGATTCTGAATCTTTTTGTGATTTATTTGTTTCGCTGGTAATTTCGTGTCTCTCTCTGATTTTTGCATCTTTTTGTGGTGATTTTGTGCCTTGATGGTAACTTGAATCTTTTTCTGTGCTGATCTGGTGTCAGGTTCTACCAGAACCCAGATGTGTTCTTCCTCCTAAATGTCAATGTACTGATGAAGTTCTGAGGCTCAGAAGTGATGGACAAAGTCCATTAAAGTGATCAATCTGGACCCTCCTCTGTGGACTTCAAGGACCTGGACCTCTGGAACATTCACAGTCTGAAGGTAGAACTCTGGTTCATTAAATATACTGAAGTAATTGCAGAGAGAGAACCAGCTGGTTCTGAAGAGGTAAACAATGTTCTCACATGTGCTTGTTTTTATGTGAAATGAACTGAGAGCAAAAAAAACGACCTCGAAGCCTTTCAAACAGATTTTCTTGCTGGCTGCTGACCGACAGTCCCAAACCATCTTCTGTTCATTATGTGAAATCCTCTCACATGAGTCCCACTGAAGCTCTGAAACAGAGCTCAACCAGCCCATGAGGTCTACAGCGCCCCCTGCTGGACCTTTCTGAACAGCTGCTTCCTCTGCTGGGCCGTCATCGTGTCGCAGCTCTGCAGCAGGTTCGCGATGATCAGGGTCTGCTGGATGCTTGAGGACTTGACCCAGAGCCGGCCGTTCATGCCGACCACCAGCTCGCAAGGGAACAGCGTCTCCAGGTCGGACCGGACCTCACTCTGTGGGGCCAGCAGCCTGATGGGGGGGCAGGACAGAGAGGGTGAAGTTGGACCTGCTCACATTCTGCTGTTTCCATTCGTGTGTCTGTGCAAACATCTCAACCTCCTGGTGCTGGATGATTACGGCAAAAACAATGATCAATCATTTTGATTGATATTTAGCTGATAGCTGACTCAGGGTGAAGGCAGGTTCACCTGGACAGGTAACCAGTCTATCACAGGGCTACACTTAGAGACAGACAACCAAGCACACTCACATTCACAC
>NW_007579582.1:74698-78085 GCF_000690725.1 Stegastes partitus | reverse complement strand
GCTGGCTACAGACAGTGTCAAAGCTGCTTCATATTTATTTCCATCAACATCAGCCACAGCAGCAAACTGACTTCAGCATTAAAGCTCGTATCTGTAGGACACGTTAATGAGCTGCACCGCTTTGGATCATGGTTCTGTTGGTTCTCCATCTGCTCCCACGTCCTTTCTACACCTCCAGGGCTGCAGCTGGAAGTTTTAAAAAAAGTCAGATATGCCTTAAGTATGTACGTTATACATCCTCAGGTTGTCTTATTGATATCTGATAGATTATCTGATACGATCAGTGATTGTTATGGCCGTTGGCCACAAGGTGTGTGTGTGTGCAGGACCCAGAACGAAGAGGGTCAGGGTTAGGGTAAGGAATAACAGGCTTTATTCAGGGAAACCAGGGCATGTGGGACACCAGGAGGCAGGTGAGGGAATCCGGAGCAGGTGCACTGGTGCCGCGGTGGAGGGTGATCTCCAGTGCCGGTGCCGTGTGGCGTTCTCCTCCCCCGCTTTCTCTCTTTCAACTGTCTTGTCTGATGAAGGCAAAAAGACCAAAGAAATAACTTTACAAAAAGAAATAACTCTAACTGTAATGATGCAAGCAACATAGCTTTAGTGCTTCAAACCAATCGTGGAAACACCAGATGATCATCGACCTTCACAAACCAGAGTTCATGTTGGTGTCTGAAGCAGCAGCAGCATTTCCTACAAATCCATGTGAAAGGATCAGAGAGCAGAGGAGCTGCAGCTCTGACGTCACTGTTTCTGAGCTGAGTGTCCTCCAGTCATCACTGGAGTTAGTTCACTTAGTGACCGGCCAGCCTGACACACACACACACACACACACACACACACACACAGTGACTGCTGCTGCTTTATCCCTGATGTGCAGATCTGCCTCTACACTGGGACATAACGTTGATGCTCTGAGGAGGTAATCATGATGGAACATGTGTAGAGCAGTAGATATAAATCAGTGGTCCAGCTGGTCCGGGTCTCCGTTGGAGGAGCAGCTCGGCCCACTGGAGAAGCTGCTGGCCGGTATCAGCTGGACGTCGGTACCTGCCGACGAGCTGTCACCACCACGTTGTCAGGATCTCCGGTGTGCTCCACTAAACATGACATCAGAGTTATTTGTTAGAAAGTTTTAATGTTTGTCCTGAAATCAATCCGTGTCTATGGCTCTATGTCTTGTCGCCCTGTAATGACGGGACGTCCTGAAGCTCAAACCCTGGATGTCTGTTAACAGTTGACCAGACAGCAGATCACCTGATCANCTCTAAGTGTAGCCCTGTGATAGACTGGTTACCTGTCCAGGTGAACCTGCCTTCACCCTGAGTCAGCTGGGATAGGCTCCGCCCCCCATGACCCTAGTGAGGATTAAGGTGTAGAGATGATGGATGGATGTTTAATGTGACTGAATTTATCCGACAGATCACAGAGTAGACATGCAGGTAAACACTCAACAGCTGATACTTGGAGTGCACCAGTCTAGCGTTAACTCTGTCTCAGGTGAGTTACCTTCTGACCAGCCCCAGAGAGACTCTGAACAGCAGACCTCCGGCTCCAAACACTCCCATCCCATTGGCTCGTCCTGAGCTGTCGATACAGGCCAGCTCCGGCTCCATGTCCTTATTGGCTATGATGAACTGAGCGAACAGCAGGTCGCCCACCTGTACACGTGACACACAGGGAGGGCGGGGCATCACGTTTCAGCAGTGTTACGTACTTCTGCAGCCGAACCACAAACTACAGCTCCAAACTGGACTTTTTTACTCTAGCTCAGTGCAGAAGTCTTCACCTGGACGTTGGGTCGGTTCCTCTTGGTGGCGCCCTCAAACGCCAGGTAGGACAGAGATGCCTGCTCGCTTCCCCCCACGTCCACCTTGAAGACGTCTCCGGATTTGGCCGTGACGATGCCGATGACGCTCTCTCCTTTGGCGGGGACATACTGAGGACAGACGGACACAGAAAACGTCCAGCGTGGTTTACATCACTGAACGGTCGTTTCCCTTCACTGTAGAATCAAAGCTGACGGACAAGTGAAGCCTGAACGTCTCAGTTTCCTGAACAGACTTCTGGCTGCTGAAGCCTCTTACTGAGCGTTTTCTAAACGGGTTTCTCTCCGTCGTTCCCTTAAATTGTCAGTTTTCTGAATGGAGTTCTGCCTGTTGTTCTTTTAAATGATCAGGCTTCTGAACAGACTTTTACCTGTTTCCTTAAATTGTGCGTTTTCTGAATATATTTCTGTCTGCTGAAACTTTAATCTGTCAGTTTTCTGAAAAGGTTTCTGTCTATTGTTCCCTTAAATTGTCAGTTTTCTGACCAGCCTTCTGGCTGCTGAAGCTTCACACTGAGCGTCTCCTAAACGCGTTTCTCTTTAACTCGTCGGGTTTCTGAGCGGACCTCTGTCCCCGGTCTCACCCGTCGCTGCTGGGAGTCGATCCAGAACACGTTGGGCGCTTTGTGCCGCAGCACGCCGCTCTTGCACACCACCAGCCGGTCTCCGCTGCGCCGCAGCCCCGGACCGCACACCGCCTTCTCCGGCTTCGCGGGCTCCGTCAGAGAGATGGTGTCGTCGGCCTCGAAGGAGAACTCGTCCCCCGGTAGGAGAACCTCGTCGACCCGCCGCTTCAGACTGGAGAACATGCTGCAGGTCCGAATAACACGGACCGAGATCAGCGTGAGGCCGGAAGTGACCTTCTTCTTCTCCTTCTTCCTGGCGGACGTGTTGAGCAGCGGGTTGGTGCGTCATTAGCGCCCCCAGCTGGTTGGAGTTTGGAGAACAGGGTTAGACTTTCGGGTTCCGTTTCACAAAGCAGGTTCAACAAACTCTGTTTCCGGTTCCAGAACAGCGGCTCTGAGTTCGTTTAATCAACTCATCTGGAGGTAAACGGGGAAGTGGAGGGTTGCGTTTTTCACCCACTAGAACCGGAAACGTTAGCGCGCTGGACGGCGTGGAGAACAGTTCTGCTCGGGTCCATGTGTAGCTTTAAAAGTGGTCCTTTAATCACAGTCATATGACAGGAAATGGCTGCAAGGCTGCCTATTAATCAGGCAGCAGCTTCAGGTGAAATATAAAACCACTGTTCAGGTCTGAGGCTGCAGCACAACGTCATGAACAGAACATGATTTAAAATGAACTGAACACATCTCCACATCATCCACCAGAGGGCTGCACGACGAAGCCAGGTCAGTGGGTCAGCAGGTGTGTCGAGTTTAAAGCCAGAGTTTTCAGTATCACCAAGGTGGCTCTCTTTTTACCTGCTAGGTCTCCATGGTAACTGATGCTGTGGAGCTAGGTCTCCATGGTAACTGATGCTGTGGAGCTAACCTGGGGCCTGTACTACGAAGCAGGACCTGGGGTTATCTTTAGGCTAAATCCTGGGTTTTCGGTCC
>NW_007579582.1:69549-71428 GCF_000690725.1 Stegastes partitus | reverse complement strand
GCGACCTTCTAGCTGTGAGCCGCTAACGGTGCGAACCACCGGACCACCTGCAGCCCCATTTTAAACATTGTTTTGCCACTTTAAACAAAGTTAGTCACTTTTCACGCTGAGTCATTTACTTACTTCACATCCGGGTGTCGACGCTGAAGCAGGACATGGTGCCATCCTCCAGATTTCCTTCCAGATGCAGCACTTTCCATCACCTTTTGTTCATCTCAAACTGAACCATAAAGACGAGCTTGAGGTGAAAACTGATCTCAGATCAGACTGAGACAACTCTGCCGGATTTAATGTGGTTTTATTTGCTTAGGTCGAACAAATCAAACAACATTTGTGTCCTAACCAGGACGATGACGAAGCAGAAAACAGCGTGTCGACCATCCGCATGAAACACAACAGCGACCACATTTCAACTCTAAAAAGACAGTTAAAGCAGGTTTTGTCCACAACCCAAAGATATTCAGTTTAATGCCACAAAGAAGGAAAGAAACCAGAAAACATCAAATGGACGAAGCTGAAATTACAGAATTTAGATTGTTTTTATTTTAAAAAATACTCAAACTGACTAATCCCTTATCAGAATAAATGAATTTATTGTTGACAACTAATGGATTGATTGCTGCAGCTTTGGTTCATTCTTTACCATCAACAACAGCAAAGAAACCTGCAAATCCTCCAACTAGCCGCCACATGACAGCCGATCTGACAGAAACGTGTCCTGATTCTAAAATCTGCTGGAAGCAACCAAATCAGGGCTAAAAGTCAGGATTCATTCACAGCGTTCTCCGTCCGGCTTTAAACTTTCTCTCACGGAGTCTGGTTTGATTGGAGTTTATTGCTGGAGCTGCCACAGTTGTTGTCATTGTGGATGATCTGCTGGCTGTTCGGACCGACATACTGACTGACATTATATCATTTGCAGCGTTTGCATGAATCAGGCTGTTCCGATGTTTCTCTACAGAGCTGCAGCAATCTGCCAGTTCATCAGTTCGTTCCATTAAACTGTCAGAAAACTATTCAGCAGCTATTTTGATGATCAATTAATTCATTCAGTTTTCTTTCACAGAAAAACGCTCAAAAATGAACCAATTCCACTTGACTAATCACAGATGAACGGAGAAAACGGTCATTTCTTCTGCATGTTTCCTCGATTGCAAGACAATCTAGTTAAAGTAGGAAAATGTCCTGATTGTTGGGTGACGTTTGTAGCACCACTCGATAATTAACCTGAGCAGAGGTATCTTCAGAACACCTGGAAACACCTGGAAACACCTGTCGGGGTGTACTAGTCCAAACACTTGGGGTGCTTTTCATCATGCTAACTTGTCTCCTTGTGTCAAAGCTGCGAGGACGTGAAGCTGCCAAACGAGAACGCGAGTGACGAAGACGCAGCATTTATACGAACTGACGAAAGGCTTTAGAGAAGGACAAAGCTGTGTGTCTTTGCTCCAAAGCCTCCTCTCCTCATCTCCAGGTGCGTTTAAATACCTGGATCGGTCTTGCTGCCCATGAAGCCATTTACGGGTTCAGTATCTCCAGAAATGAAACTTCAGAGCCATGACATTTGGTAAAAAGACACATACAGCATAGTGTCAAGCAGCAGATGACTTAAACATTTTATTTAATTTAAATTAGTCTTTGAAAATGGAAAGAAGGACAAAATGTTGATATGATGACGGTACTGTGGCCTTCAGTCGACATTTCACCAACTTTCAGGCCTTTTAAAGCCTCGTATGTTGTTTAACATGAACGTGACATGGAAGCAGCTTGTAACTTTGAACATATAATGATAATAATCCATCCATCATCTCCACACCTTCATCCTCACCAGGGTCATGGGGGGCGGAGCCTATCTCAGCTGATTCAGGGTGAAGGCAGG
>NW_007579582.1:65760-67300 GCF_000690725.1 Stegastes partitus | reverse complement strand
TGGTTTCTCCTGAGAACCTGTCAGGTAGCAGGTTTAGGATTGTTCAGGATTATCGAGTCACGACTGTATGTGAATGAACAGAGCTGCAGCAATGAACTGATCACCTGTCAGCTAATGAATAAATGTCTAACAGTTCTGACAGTTGATTCATAATAGTCTAATCTCGATGATTGGAGCTTCCTAAACGACTTGTTTTTGTCCGTAATGTGGATTCATTCAGTAGCTGAATGACTCCAGGCCACCAACAGCTGATCTCAGATCTGAACCTTTTGCTGAATTAATTTCTAACTGTTTGGATAATTGATCAGTTTCAGCACTTTTTGAGGAAAAACTTAAAATTCTCTGATTGCAGCTTTAAATGTAGATAGATAGATAGATAGATACTTTATTCATCTCCAAGAGAAATTTACAATGTAAATGTTTTCTGGTGCCTGTGACAGTAAACTGAATATCTTTGGACAAAACAAGGCCTGTGAGGAAACACCCATGTTTGTTTTTCACCATTTCCTGACATCTTAGAGACCAAACAGCCAATCGATTCACCCGTAAAATAATCCACGAATCGGTGGACATTGGGAGGAACGGGGATGTCACAGAATGATCTCCTTTATACTTGTAGTGCTCCACATGTCAGAGGAAAGGTTGTAATTTTACTACCGACCGTTCATAACTGGTTTTCTCTTCTACTTAAAAAAAGTGAAAACATGAAGTTTCTATCACATGAAACAGCTCAACAGGAATGAGTCTGCGTTGATCAGAAGTTCTCCATGACTGCAGCTCATCTGGTGATGAACTGGGAAGCACTTGATAAAAATAATCATTAATCAGTTACAGTCCAATAAAACACACTGCAGCTGACACACAACTCATCAGCAATCAGTAACAACCTGATCACAGTCACAGGACCTGTCATCGTTAGTTTCCTGATTGACATGATCCTTCATTTCCACTGAGTGTTTTTCTACTGCAGTGTCAGAACTGCGTCATGGTGCTGGTGGAGCTCTGATGCTGACCGGGTGTTTGACGGAGTAGTTGATGATCAGGAAGTCGTTGCCGAGTGGAAGCCAAGACCTCATCGTCACAAAGTCTCGGTTCTTCAGAGGAGTCGGACATTTCCCTTCAAACAGCAGACAGAAGAGCTGCGTTAGTAACCAGCTGGTTAACAGGAGAAACATAAACATGGCTGTAGTTCTCTCAACAGTCTGACAAAACCTGACCTCGAGCAAGACAAAGGACAGTCCGAAAAGAAACTTCTGCACATCTGGGTTAGGGATGTTTGGGATGGATTTAGTTAACTGATCTTGACTTATCTAACCCTAACAGCTGGTCCCAGACCTGCAGGGACGTCCTGCACCTTTGAATATAACCGTTGACTTTCACAGTGATCACAGATGAACAGGAAGTTACCATCAGCAGTGGACGAAGTGGAGCTTTGGAGTGTCGAGGACAAAAGTTAATCTGACCCTTAAACCCAGGAGCTCTGGTGGATACACTGGCAACGTGACATAAAGACGTTTTTTTCTTTTTGTTTAAACTTAAC
>NW_007579582.1:63534-65636 GCF_000690725.1 Stegastes partitus | reverse complement strand
TGCTAACCACCGAGCCACCTGCAGCCCATGATAATGTATAGACTCCTCTAAACAACAGTTCTTGTGCTCCTACGTCACCATTTTTGCCAGAACAGTTGAAGCTTGGTTTACCGTCTTTGCTAAATATCAAATCCGAGAAGCCTCAGCAGATGGTAAACTGTCAACCAAAGGCTGTGTTTTTGGTAGAAAATCAGGACGCATGCATAAATATATACACTTCAGGAACTTCCTGGGCCCTAAATACCACCCTGGTTTGAAAATGTTGATCAGTAAGATCAGTAATTAAAAACGAGTGTCGTCACCAACGAGTCACGTCTGTGGGAGTTTCGTTTCTGGAGATTGTGAACCTTGAAATGGTTCACGTTTGTTTGTTTTTTGAGGGTAAAAATAAAAAGTCAAAAAAATCTGAAAAAATAGTCTCACACATGAAATTTTGCCAAAATATTTTACAGAACGTAGTTTTGAGTCCCAAACAACAAATAAGTCAACGGAACAGAAGCATCACTGCCGTCTGGAAGGACAGAGCCTGAGCAAACTGGAAGATCCTCACAGGAGGAGAGACGTTAGCATGACCAACAGCAACCAGTGTTTTCACATTTCTGAAGAGAAACACAGCAGGTCCAGACAGAACCAGAACCAGCAACAGAACCACAGCGGCTACAGACATTCAGACACGTTTCCAGCTTCAGTCCATCTGATCCAACAAACCAACAGACGCTCTAAGTCTCTTCGTCGTCGCTGTGGTTGGTCTTCTCCTCGCTCACGCCGCTCTCGTCGATGTTCTCCAGCGAGTCGCCGCGCTGCAGCGTCAACTCCGCCACGCTGATGCACGGCAGCGTGTTCTGCTCCGGAAACATCCACGGCTTCAGGGACGGGTTGTGTTTCCGCTTCCACTCTGGGTACTTCAGGGACGCCTTGTAGATCTTCCTCATGGCCTGAAGGGACAGACATGGTTAGAAGCAGTGGGGCAGTTTGTCTTCAGAGGTCTGAGGGGAACCGAAAGTCTGTTACCTTTGGAGCCACGAACTGAGAGACTCTGTTCACCACCCACTTTGGTAAAGAACCTGCAGACAGAACAGTAGAGACCACGTCTGGTCAGGGTCTGGGTCAATGTATGACATTTTTAGCGAATAGCAGTAATAGTGATGTTCTGATCCATCTGGCCCGACCTCGGGGGTCCACCTGGGTCAGGTAGTAGAGGGTGGAGCCGGCGGTGCCGTTGGACTGGATCAAGTACCCGGTGAGCAGAGACACGGCTCGGACATAGTCCTTCTTTGGAGGATGTTGCTATGGAGACAGAGAGTCATCCTTAAAGGGCTGTTTCACTGTTTACAGGTCAGATTCTACAGAGCAGTTCTCATTAGTACAGTCGTGACTCCATAACCCGACACTAAATGTAAAACCTTCTTCTATGTCGGATAGCAAGGCTGTCGGATTGTCCAGACGGAGGTCCAGATACGAGGAGGGCTTGATGCTGGAAGGCTCATTAGTTAATATTCATTGCTATAGTTGTTATAATGAACTATGTGCGTACATGACATTGATCAGCCGACTGTCACAGAACAGGTGTCTTTATGAACTGGACCACCTGTCCTGGGAACACTGCGGATGCTCTAGCTTGTACTGACACAGAGCTGTTTTCACCGCTACTGTTAGCTTTGTCCGTTTTGGCTCCATGACGGCGCACCACGTGCTCTGTGACTTCTTGAACACTGGTGACAACTTGTTTTCTGACAAACTGATGCAAACCGACTTCATTAGTCATTCATTAGGCAAACTCACTCGATGAGTGGAACTGGTGTGTTGTTAGAAAACCACACATCGCTGGATTTCAGCCGAACTGACCAGCGAGCTGGTGCACGGGCCGTCGGTTCACATCAAAGCTCAGTAAATCTGTGGGATTGTTCAGTCAGATAATACGCCGTCATCCTGATTGGTGACATTAAATGTCATGTCGGAGTCACAATCCAAGGCTGTCGCTATGTTAAGGCTGTTTTTATGGGTTCTGTTGGTTTCTCCTGAGAACCTGTCAGGTAGCAGGTTTAGGATTGTTCAGGATTATCGAGTCACGACTGTATGTGAATGAACAGAGCTGCAGCAAT
>NW_007579582.1:52677-59364 GCF_000690725.1 Stegastes partitus | reverse complement strand
ACATGGTATGAACATTACTTCAGTATTATACGTCTGAGTAAGAAGTGCACCTGTCACAATAATTACCTTTTTGGACCAAATATGATCTGTTGTAGTTCATCTTTCAGTTTTAAGATCACAAGCAGGCCCATAATTCTTAAGAATATCCAGATGTTGGAATCATAGTGTAAAAAAAATGTAAGAAATGTCTGAAATGAAGAACATGAAACCACAAACCTAAAACAATAATATAAATGGACCGTTATCCTGACTCTGACTCTGGTGAAGATGCGTTGATAATGTAATCATTGTGACAGGTCAACATAAGCATAGAAAACAAAAATACAGATTTCCCAAAACAGTGCATAAAAGAGACGCGTCTGGTCTCAATCTGATTTGTTGCTAAATTTAAGAAACATTTCTCCTACAACTATTGAAGTTTGGTTTGTGATTAACAGCTAATAAACCGCTCATGTTTAGAATTGCCAGACAGATACAAATGATATTTACTGATGGAACATTTATTTCAGCAGAATTTGTGTCAATTTGATGACAAATGCTGGTTGGAACACGCAAAAGTTCTGAAGATTTGGTTTGAAGAAAAAAGATGTTTTTTATTGAATGAGGTTATTTGGTGATTCTATATTGTCCATAGATAATATCTGTATATACACACGTATGCCACCCCCTAACATCTATATGCCACCTCTTTGCCACCCCATTAGTATTTCTCTAGATCCGCCCCTGGCGCTAACTAAACTAGCATCAGCAGCCAAGTACTGCCTGTGTGTTCTGGACACTTCCACCCCGTCAGAGCGCTGCCCCGGGGTGGAAGTGTCCCCCGACCACACCCAATATTCTGATGTTCATCATTAACTGGGCCTGAACATCCAGAGAGCAGAAAGTTCTATTGGGACCAGAACTACTAGTTATTATAACAACTATGAACAATAATGAACAACTAATGAGCCTTCCAGCATCAAGCCCTCCTCGTATCTGGACCTCCGTCTGGACAATCCGACAGCCTTGATATCCGACATAGAAGAAGGTTTTACATGTAGTGTCGGATCATCGACTGTAGTTATGTTTAGTTGTATGTTACGGGTTGTGCGGTACTGGCTGTGTGTTGTTTCACACTAGAACAGAAAAGAAGCAATGGCTGACAGGAAGTATGAAACCAACAGGAGTAATATCCGACGTCTGCGTTGACGGTCAGCCTGCCGATGTCGTACGTGTCAATCATGTTGGTGTCCCACTTCTTGCGATAGCTGGTGTCGTGGAGGACGTCGTACAGCGTCTCCGCCATCACGTCTTTACACACTATCCTCATCTGAGACACAGAAGGAGAGAGAAGGCATGTTTTAACTGGACCAGACTGAAAACAGCAACGTCATGGTTCCTAGAAGCACAAACATGAGTTCTGTGTCCTGTCAACACTCTGCTGCTGAACTGAAGCCATATTGCTCCAGACAGAACCATGTCCACTTCAGATCCACTGACTCTCTTATCTGACCACTCAGGTGAAACTGAAGCTTGACACCTGCAGACCTGAACCCTCTAAACCCTGAGCAGCTTCTGCCACACTTCTCCACACGGTGGAGTCCTGCAGCTCAGTGGAAACAGAACAACATGGACTCAGAAATATCTCCAGTGAAGTACGACACAGTCATACTGGCTTCAAGTACAATACAAACACTATTTATCTTCAAACTTTAGAACTCGTCCAGTGTTTTTTCAAGTTTTTCTCCACTTTATCGACACTGGCTCCACATACTATAGATATTTAACTATTTCAGTTCTTACAGCCACGACAAAGTTTTTCTGTACATCAGCTGTAGACAGATGTTCCACCGACACTGGCTGCAGTTCAACCTAAAAACTCCACATTTTCACTGTTGGTCACAGAATCAGTTGTGCTGAGGAGGGAAGAAGTTGTTCATTATATATATATATATATATATATCAAGTAATCTTGATGAAAGATCTGGTGAACTTCCTGTCACAGACGAGTCGGTCGAGGACTGTGTGGAAGGTGAAACTCTGATCTTTCTGTTTTTACAGTTTCTTCCTGATAAATGGTGTCAGTTTGGAGGTTTCTCAAAGACAGCATGGCTTTGACGCCTGCCGGTTAAGAACGTCACAGGAACGATTTCTGTCTGCAGCAGTTGAACGTGTGGACTGCACACGGTGTTCGTAGTCGAGTGGTGAACTGGCTGTATGACGTTTGTGAGCCTCACTGAGTTCTACATGCAGCAGTGTGGGATGTGTTGTGTAACGTCTTCATGGGTCAGTCTGGCTCAGCTCAGGGCTGAAGCCTTCACCAGGTTGGTAGCTGCAGAATAAATGTGAGGCTGTGAGTCAGGCTGCAGCAAACGATTACCTTCTAGATGAATCCATCATCTGTAGAAGGTCAGAAAACATGTGGCTTGTTTTGTCAAAAGATATTCAGTTAATGTGACAGAGGAGGAAAGAAACAAGAAAATCGTGGCTTTGGAGAAGCTGCTGCAGTCACAGAGTTTCGAGCGTTTTTATTGAATTACCAAAACTGACTGACAATCAAAACAGAATCATTTATAGTTGACAACCCGCTCCAGAAATGAGTTCCTCTAGTTTTTACCCTTCTAAAACTCTGAACTTGACGCTGAACTCTTTTAAGTCTCTGGCTGGATCTGAACGTAGAAAAGTGTAAAAGGATGTTAACGGCCAACAGTTCTTTCATAGAACAAGCGCAGCCTGGTGAAGGTTTGGGGATGATGGTGGCAGCAGATCATAAAAATCCACAGCATCTCTCCCCCCTCAGCCTCTATAGCTGCTTCAGTGTTTTTAGTGAGTCTCTGGGGCAAAGAAACATCCAGTCAGCAGAACAATAAATGAACGTTCTCTTATTGAACCACTGAGAAAAACTCTACAGCCTTTTAATGGGAAGAGTCTGAGTCCCCGTGTTCAGATGTTGTTCCCCAGCTGTCCACCAGATGTCAGCAGTGACCATCCCAAGTCACACCTGAAACTGAAGCTCACCTGCCAGTGCAGTTTGAATCCCTGATATGTACGTTTTCTTTGTTTTCTTTGTGTCTGTGCTACTGAACCTGCAGAACGGACTCACAGGTATTTTTATATTTTCTTAAAACGACTCTTATGAAGACGTGGATGAAATCCTGAATCACTTCAACACAACCTGTTCAGCAATCCTTGACCAAATCGCTCCTTTTAAACAGAAAAGGCCGTCCTTTGCTGCCAGGCCACGGCTCTCTGACAACATAGGCGCCCTGAAGAGGGAGTGTGGCGTAAGTGGAAAGCCTCCAAGCTCACAGTGCACCACGAAACATTAAAGGAACGAATGACAAGTTTTCATTCAGAAGTCAGAAACATAAGAGCAAACTATTTCTCTGAGCTGATTGAGAAAAACAGACATAATTCAAGGACTCTGTTCAATGTAATTAATGATGCCACAGAAGCCCCTGCTGCTGTTTCATGGACTCTTCTCCAGAGAAATGTGAGGAATTTTTAAACTTCTTTGAGAACAAAGTTTCCAGCATCAGGATGCACATTCCTCTGTCTGTTTCTGTTGAAGCTCCTGCTCACCTGGAGTCTTTTAACGCTGTTTCAATCGACACCCTCTCTAAAGTTTTCCACAAAATGAAACCCTCCTCCTGTGCCTCAGACGTCCTGCCTGTGAGGTTTCTTAGAGAAGTTTATGACTCCGTAAGTCCATATATTCTTAAATTAATAAACTCGTCTCTTTTAACTGGTTCTGTTCCTGCTGATTTTAGAAAAGCAGAAGTTCAACCACTCTGAAAAAAGCATCATTAGAGCCAAACTGCTTGAACAATTACAGGCCGATTTCAAAACTGCCTTTTCTTTCCAAAGTTCTTGAAAAAATTGTGGCTGAACAAGTGATTGCTTTTTCAAACAATCATGACATTTTTGAAACATTTCAGTCCGTTTTCGGGGCAAGGCCGGGCCCGGGGCGGGCCGTCTTTAGAGTTTTTAATGAGTTGCTAATTGCTGCTGATGCTGGAAAATCTTCTGTTTTAGTTCTTTTAGATCTGAGTGCTGCCTTTGATACTGTCCATCATCTTATTTTACTGGAACGTTTGAAACACTGGGTTGGCATTTCTGGTTCCGTTATAAACTGGTTTTATTCTTGTCTGCATGGCAGGTCTTTTAGCGTCACCATTGGCAGCTCAGTCATCTTGTATCACGCTGACCTGCGGGGTTCCCCAGGGGCCGGTCCTCGGACCACTCCTGTTCTCCCTTTACTTGTTGCCCCTGGGACATATCATCCGCAATCACAACCTGAGTTTTCACTCATATGCGGATGATACACAGCTGTACCTGTCTTTTAACCCCAATGATTTTAACCAATTACAGTCTCTGAACAGCTGCATCCAGGACCTGAAATGCTGGACGGCTCAAAATTTCCTCCAGCTGAACTTAGACAAAACCGAAGTAATGATTATTTGGTCCTGGTTCAGCCACAGCAGCAGCACACTTTAGGTTCATTATCCTGTAATATAGCTGCACAATGTAAACGTCTTGGGCTCATCTTTGATGGAAACCTGAACCTGAACCAGCAGGTCAGCTCAGTCTTGTTTTATGCAGCTCAGGAGACTCTCTGAGGTGAGGTCAGTTCTATCCAGGGATCATTTAGAAATTGTTCTTCATGCTTTTATCTCATCTTGTTTAGACGACTGTAACTCTCTGTACACTGTTCTGAACCAGCAGAGTCTTCACAAACTACAGCTGGTCCAAAACGCAGCAGCCCGACTCCTCACCAGATCCAACAAGAGACATCACATGACTCCTGTTTCAGCTTCCCTTCACTGGCTACCAATTCATTTTAGAATAGATTTTAAGATTTTATTGTTAACCTATAGCGCACGCTCTGGACTGGAACCTCAATACATTTCTGATCTCCTCACCCCGTATGTGGCCGGTCGTAGCCTGTGGTCCTCAGCTGAGGTTCTGCTCACCGTCCCACAGTGGAGGCTGAGGACTAAAGGTGACCGGGCTTTTTCTGTCAGAACCCCACCCTCTGGACCAGCCTCCCTGAGGAGATCACATCTGCAGCACTTCATCCTCCTTTAAAACTCTTTTAAAAGCACATCTTTACAGACGTACTTTTACACTTTTAACTGTCTTCTTTGACTGGGTTTTGTTCTTCTGATATATTTTTATATTGTTTTATTCTCTTTCATGCTTTATGTGCTTCACCTTCATCGTTTCTCTTATTTTGTTGTTTTCCGTACACTTCTCTCTGAATCTGTGCAGCACTGTGTCACCCTGTTTTGAAAAGTGCTATACAAATAAAGTTTATTATTATTATTTTGTCTTTTTTAGATCTGAGCTCCAATCAGAGTGGACCTGGAAGAAACTGTCAGTAAGTGTTATTCATCTGCATACTGACGTCAAAGGGCTCAATAACTGAGACTATAGTGAACAAAGGCATCAGTGACCTGGATGTAAACATAAACAATCAATGACCTGGATGTAAACATAAACAATCAATGACCTGGATGTAAACATCAGTCTGCCTACACTAAAGGTATGGGTACAATAATGTTTATCAATGTGTTGTGTTGTGTTTGATACAAACATAAAAAGTGTCAACAACCTCAACATTAATGTAAAGATGAGGAACAACCTGGATTTGCTCATTAGCGTGAACATTAGCTCACAACAGTGTGAACAGCCTGCATGTTGACAAACATCAACCAATCGATTGATTATCAAGATGACTGGTGAATGGTTGCAGCTCTGAGCCTGACTGACCTCCATCCATGATCTCTACACATCTGTGACTACATTCTGACCGGGCAGAAGTCCACAACGTCATGCTCATCGGTTTGGACTTCCTTTAGCCAAGAACAGTCAGGATCCAAGACAACAAAGATTTGAGTGAAGGTTTTCTGAACTGGCTACAACGAGGATATCAGCAAATACGACTTCAGGTAAAACACCAAGCAACCAGGAATCTGGATATGAACAGGCAGAGCTCCCACAAAACCAGATATTTAGACACCAAAGAGTAAAACAGCAGGATACTAAAAGTGGAAAAAGCCTTGAAATCAATGCAAAAAATGTTAAAAGCCTGGATGTAAGTTTAAAAAGGTATAAAAACAAAAACAAAAACCTGGATGCTCAAAGGTTTCAAAGGCCGAGATAGTCATACATAAAATAACACAAAACCAGGTTTGAACACAAAACCTGTTTTTTAAAAAATGGATGTTCAAGCAAAACACATCAAAAGCTCAGATATTAATGTTGGAAAAACAGATGTGAAAAGCCAAAAGCCTGGACCTTCATATGACAAGATATCAAAAGCCTGGATATTATTTCAGAAGAAAAACTATTATAAAACTACCATATATATATATATGAAAAGAAAAAGAAAATGTTGTTAATTTGGCCAATAACCGGAACCACCTAACCATTCCTAGTCCACCCAGAGTGACCAGACCTCAGATCTCCTACAGCCTCCTTGGTAGCAGCTGCTTCTTGCTGCCAGTGTTTCTATGAACTCTTCAACAGTCTCTCTGGTGTCACTGAGCTCCACATAGTTTCTAGATGTTCCCACAGACCTGCTGTAGATGAAACTTTTGTGCGATCAATCTATGAATTACGACATCCCAAATGTGTTCAATAGGATTCATCAGTTCCAGAACTCCAGATTCCTTTTTCTGGGTCGGACGGTCTCTGCACAGCTTT
>NW_007579582.1:42449-52032 GCF_000690725.1 Stegastes partitus | reverse complement strand
GTTCTGGTCCACGACGCACTAAGGTGTTGTGGTAGATGCTAACCAATCACTCTGACCCAGCCGGTCCAGGCAGATGGACGCCTTCCCTGAGCCTGGTTCTGTCAGAGGTTTGTTTTACTATGTAAAGTGGGGACCATTTATTTGGCCTCTTGTTCTTGTGTTAATGCTGTATTTATTTGAATATTGTGAATTTAAGGCTCTGATCTCTGGGACGGTCTGTGTTCTGCCTGCTCAGATGTTTCCAGAGCATCACTCAGCAGAGTCACCGCCAAACTCAATGCATGTGAAATAAACGGGTAAATCTGACAAAGTGTCCCGTCTGAAGTCCCACCGTGTGCTGTCATAGATGTGTTTGGTCTTTTCTGATCAGCTGTCTATCAGGAGCGCACACAATGTGTCACCACATCACTCCATTCTGGAAATTATGGAAACCACAGAAACATCTTAGAAGCATAACTCTGTGAGGGACATCTGGACATCAGCCCTCCCCAACGGAGGCTGAGCCAGACCCCCTCCTGGTTAATGACATGCAAAACTCCCCTTCAGAAGACCTGAAAGCACCACACGGAGCGCTCTTTCCTCACAGTCGTCCTTCTTTCTAAGAGTCATCCTTCCAGATTCCTCCTTCCAAAGAATCCTTCTACTCAGGTTCTCAAGGATTCAAGGATTCAAGGCCTTTATTTTTCTTCTTTGAGACCGACTGAGGGGCTCCACTCTGTCCACTGCTGTTCTGACCACCAGCCCGACCAGAACATCCATCAGAGGCCACAGCAGCAGCACGTGCACACGACGACCTTTCAGTCACTGAAACTTGGTGCAACCTTTGAAACTCTCTTTACTATCAAAGGCAAATTCCTCCAGATGACTAATTAGCCTCCCATCAGATCAGCGGCTGCTTTCAGGTGTCGTCTGTTCATCCCTTAAACTCAGGACACCAATGTTAGGTCATAACACGATGTTCTCCTCCGTCCTCGCTTTTCTCCTCACTCACATCCACCATATTGTTTGTTTGTGTTGTTTGTCTCAATGTGTTGTTGCTGTTGTGTCAAACTTCGTAGTCGTTCCTGTGTCAGTTTCATAAATGGACCTAAATATAAGTCCAGTGCCTCCACTCTGTTGTTCTTCACATTTGGGTCACGAACTTGTATAGATGCCAGTTACCTGGCTTTTATAAATAACATAGAGCTTCGCGTTAGTTCAGACAGGCGGAGTCAGGGTGTCACATGGTCCCTCCTGTCCAATCGTCATCGCTAAAGTCCAGCCCACCCACTGAGCTGCTTTATAACTGAGGCAGCGTTCATTCATTCTGCCCGCTTCACGCTCACCACATCGCTGCTACTCCAGCCTCTGCAGATCATCAAATCTCCTCCTCCTCCCCAAACACCACCTTTTAAAAACAGTTCAATCTCATAACCCCGGTGTTTCCCATATCGTGGGACTGTAGGATGCAGATGGTTCATTATTGTACCTTGAACTATGTAATCTAGATTCTGTTAGTGAAGACTATTTAGTTGGTCTCCTGTTCTCGTGTTCATGCCGAATCTGAAAACTTGTAAACTGTAAATTCATGGCTCTGTGGGGGTTTGTGTTCTCAGGGATTATCTGTGTCCTGCTAGCTCAGATCGTTCCAGAGCATCACGAGCAGAGTCACCGCCAAACTCAATGCATGTGGTCCCAAATAAATGGATAGAATCTGACAGCGTCCTGTCTGAACTTCAGTTTAACTAATTTCCCAGAACATTCCTGAAGTTCTTCTTGACGGTGCAACAAGAGCTTACAGCAGTGTTACAGCCATCTGACCCGAGCACGGCGCTGGCCGAGCATCTGGTTAGATTATCTAATAATTCTGCATAAGCATTCAAATCGCTTTGAGCAAACATTTACGCTCCATGGAAAACAACAATAACGGATTTGAGCATTAAAAACATCATTTTGGTTACAGAGCTTCTAGGTGCTGGTGTGACAGAAACATGGGAAACGATGTTGGTAATTACTCATGCTGTTAATTTAGCACAGCTGTGGCATAAACCTGACACTGGTGGTGATTTCATGGGTTTGCTAAGTACTGTACATTCACGTAAACAATAGATCAATAATAAATAACTCTAAAATGTAACTACTAATGCAAAAAAAAATAAAAATAATCCCCCAAAATTCAAAAGCATGAACATTAATGCACAAAACATTTTAAAAGGCTGGATGTTATCCCCCCATCCCCCCAAAAACAAAAAAAAAAACACAAAAAAAATGGATGTTATTTCAAAAAATATTACAAAACCTGATATAAGCACAAAAAATATCATACAACAAAAATAAAGTAAAATATATTCAAGGCTTTTACATTAACATAAAAAAAAAGTCTAAAACTTGGATATAAAAGGAAAAAATAAAATTAAAAACCCCCCAAATCAAAAAGCCTGGATGTTAATGCAACCCCCCCCAAAAACAAACAAACAAACAAACAAAAACAAACAAAAACAACAACAACAAGAAAAACATAAACACAAAAAATAAAAAAATAAAAAAATCTAAAATCCTGGATAAAAAAATATATATCCAAAAAAAACAAAACCACAACAACACCAGCATGGAAAATAAAACCAAAGAAATATCCGAAGCCTGGACGTAAAACATAAAAAACATCTAACGTCTGGAGCTTATTAAAAAAAAAAGAAGAAAAGCCTGGATATGAAAACACAAACCAGCAGTAATTCTGATTGTATCTGCTCAGCCTGGAACAACCAGGAACCAAAGCTGAGGTCTGTGGAGGGTTTCTGGGCTTCAGGTATCATCAGAAGAAAGACAACACACGTCTTTGTTGGCGGCAGCTATAATTCCATCAGATTCGTTGCTGTCAGAGCGCTGGACGTCATGTGAGACGGCCGCCTACTGTAGGACGTCACGTTTTTCCACTGCGGTAATCTCACAGAGTGTCGGGCTCAGCTGGTCATCAGATAGCGTTGGGTCAACGCTGTAAAACGTTCCATGTAACTCAATCAGCGCGACTCTGCTGCAGCGTTAATCATTCATGAAGTCCTGAGCTTCATGTCGCTCTTTGTCCGTCACTCAGCAGCCTCGGTCCTGTGCAGCAGCCGTTTCTTGTGAAATAACTGCATTTGTACCAATAAAAGTACAAATATCACAGAAAAATACTCAGTGACGCAGTGAAATCAGTTCAGACACCACAGTGTGCTTCACGTGTGACCCGTTAAAGCTGCAGATCTGACAGAACTGGAACTATTGTCTGCTGTTTAACGGATAAACTGATTATTGGTTCGGTCTCCTCATGAACACCTTCAAAACAACAACCAACCAAACAACCCTTTGTCTGGTGTCCACAGCTCCATAGTGACAGTAGTTGACTGTCCGTGGAGTCATTGTAGGAGGACGACCACTGCAGCCCTGATCAGTGCTGCTGTGGCTCCTTCTGGACCTCCTGGTTCCTGCTCACACTGGGCTGCACTGGGTTCTAGCTGCTCACTGATCTTCTGGATCCTTTTCCATCTTTGTCCAGTCTCTCAGTCAGATGTTTCAGTTCCTCTGGCAACTCTTCTCCATGTGGAGCCATGATGCAGACATGCAGGTAGACGCAGCCCATTTTATAAGCTTGTTCATGCAGCTAGGCTCAAAGTCACAGGTGGCCTCAGTTTAGTTTCAGAAATCCCATCTGGATTCACTTGGGTTGCCCTGAGCTTTTGCTTCAGGGTCCGAGTTTTAAATATAGCCTTGCTCATGGGTATGTTTTCGATTGTTCATTCTGCTGTTCTACCTCGAAGTCATGCAGTGTTTGGCTTTAAAGTGGTATCACACCCTCTGCTGTTGTACACTGTTCATAGAAGAATCCACATTCTGCTTCCTGTGGTTTCATTTAACAATTCATGGCTCAGCTCCTGCTCTGTATCATTCATTAAGGCCTCCTGTGCCAGAGACCGAACACTCCTCAGCTCCAAAACACCACCAGTTCTGACGTCATCATGTCCATCTGTAGGTAAATACTGAAGCTGAAGTCTTGTTGTTCCTTCTTCAGTCTTCTCTTCAACTCTGAAACGTCCAGTCTTGTTTATTTGCTTCTTTACTTTGCAAATAAGGATGCTCGTGTGATCTGTTCGATTAAAATGTGTTCATCTGATCTTAAACTGCTCCCACACAGTGATCACCATCTTTACCCAGAATCCTCTGTTTTGGCTTCAGTCTGAGGACCACCCAGGATCAGGAGGGATCGCTACAACAGCTCATATACTCTCCACGCAGTCATCATCTGGTTTAAAACAGAGTTTAACTGAATTTACTGTGATGGGAATGTGTTTATGGTCTACTTTTACTCATCAACTCAGGCTAACAGTTTCCCCTGTTTGCAGCCTTTGTGCTAAGCTATGCTAGCAGTTTGCCTGTGTTTTCAGTCTTTGTGCTAAGCTATGCTAACAGTTTCCCCTGTTTCCAGCCTTTGTGTTAAGATATGCTAACAGTTTCCCTGTGTTTTCAGTCTTTGTGCTATGCTAGGCTAACAATTTCCCCTGTTTCTAGTCTTTGTACTAAGCTATGCTAACAGTTTCTCTGTTTTCAGTCTATGTGTTAAGCTAGGCTAACAGTTTTCCCCTGTTTCCAGTCTTTGTGCTAAGCTATGCTAACAGTTTTCCTGTGTTTCCAGTCTTTGTGCTAAGCTATGCTAACAGTTTCCTCCTTCTTCCAGCCTTTGCACTAACCTAGACTAACAGTCTCCCTCAGCTCCCAGCCTTTGTGCTAAGCTAGGCTAGTAGGTGGTTTAATCAGCAGGGGAACACTCAGTCTGAGCAGACATGAATCATTGATGAGTTCAAACAAGTGCCTCACTGCTCCAGAAAGACGACCTGCATTATTGAAACAGGAACCATCGTCCTCCTCCTCCTCCTCCTCCTCCTCCTCCTCATCACCATCATCACCATCATCACCATCACCAGTGCGCTCAGTGATGTCCAGTAGTGACGTTCTTGGGGTCAAACTCACAGATCAGAGAACCATCAGCTCTGACAGACCCTGTCTTGCACTTCATCTCAACTCAACTTTATTTATGAAGCACTTTAACACAACAAAAGTTGAAACAAAGTGCTGAACACAAAATATAAAACTATTTAAAATAACTAGAATCCACGATACAATAACATTATAATAAAATCATTAAAAAGGACATTAAGAACAGTAAAAACAATGAAACAGGAGACCTGCAACGGCCTCCAGACAGGCAGTCAAACAAAGCGTGTCTTAAAGGTTGCCACAAATTTAAAGGAGTGAACTGAAAATGTAGATGAGCACTGGTTCCTGTTTTGGAGTGAGTGAACGTGGCTGTGTAGTGTTGCCAGAAGGAGGCGCTACACGGTTCCACCAGCTGTAAGACACGTTCATGGTGTGCATTCATATCCATGTTTTTTACACGATGGTACAGTGATGACCAAACTGTCAGGACTCCGCTGTGGAACGTGCGACCCACTGAATTCACCGGCTGCATGTCAAATCAGAACCGACGCTCCACGTACTCTGCCTGGCTCGGAACACTGACAGTTTGGACAGAACTTGTGGTTCTCAAATGCCCCCTGAAAAGAACTTCCACGTTGCAGGTTCCATCTTAGGAAGGACTCATTCTTAGTTTTTTATTTTATGCTTCGTACCAAAACACGTACTTCTTTGTACTTTCAACATGTACCTCAGCTCTCACACAGTACTGCGTAGAACCGGGACATAACGCCGTCATAAGGCTGCACCTCCACGTGTTGACAGAAGGTCTTTGTTTAATGATGAATTTAATCCATTGACATTATTATGACATGAACAACATAATTTTTCATGAATCTTGTTTCATTGACCGGCATCATCTGGATCCACGGTTTCAGGTTGTAGAGCCTAAAAATGAAAACATTTAAAATCTGTTTTTTAATCTTCAAAAACTGAAACAAGTTTTAATATAAAGTGTTATTATTCCTGATCTAATGATAAAACTCCGGCTGAAGCACTCCAGTGCTGGTCTTTACACTTTAACTCTTCGGTATTGATTCTGACAAACTGAAGCAAACAGAATCCAGGTCCGGTCCCGGCAGCCTCCTCCTCACACCGACTGCCAATAAATATTGACTGTAGCTGCAGAATAAGCTGCAGCAGGATGAACTGGTTCTGGAGGAGAGCTGGGTAAATGTTTGCCGTTGTGATGACGGCAACAGATCCAGCAAACAGCGCTCCGTGTCCGTGGAGTGTTCAGAGCGAATGAAGCGCTGCTGTTCTGGTCCGGGTTGTGTTTTCACTCTGTTCCTGTTCCGGGCTGCTGTCTGAGCTGCTCTTTGTGCTTCACTCTTTTAAACACGTGTTTTCTGTCAGATTCTCTGACATCTTGTCCAGGATAGATCCAGTAGTTTAACAGACTTTTTATGGTGCTGTTGTTTCTGGGTAATGTGCAGTTAGTGTGAAACTCTGGTCTTTTTTCATGGATGGTGCTGCCTCCATGTGCTGGTTGTTGGTCAGGAGGAGGGATTCTAAAGAGCCAGACCTTCACTCAGAGTTGTTCTGCTTCTTCTTGGGACGTCTGAGCTGCTGCAGGTGACTGTTGAGAGATGGATGCTGGATAAACTTCTCAAAATCTGCTAATGATGGATAAGCCTCCATCCTGTGTTTTCAGCAGGAGCGTGTGCAGCTCTGGCGTAGTGAGAAAAGTCCTTCCTGCTCGCTGCAGGGACGCTTTACAGTCACTTCCTGCTGCACATTTTACTGGAACTTGCACGATGATCATTACAATTTTTCAGGCATTAAAGTAAACAGAGTCGTCCATCTAGCGATCTGCCTGCTGACTGGATATTAGGGCTGGACCCCAGAATCCAACAATCTGAATACTGGGTGGTGTGGTGGCATCCAGACATCAGTTTTGATATTCGAACATTCGCCTGCTTCCCCCCGACTGCCGCTGCTGTCATCAGCAGCCAAGTACTGCCTGTGGTTTCATTTGAAGTCGGCTCAGTCTGCACATGAGACCAGACTCTACTGCAACACAGATCCATAAAGCACAGAACCAACCACAGAACCAACCACAGAACCAAGCTCACCTCCAGTCAGATAGGAGCCTTCTGGATCTCTCCCTGACCAACACATATGTTAATACACTGAGGGTTTCTACAGACAGAAAATATCAGAACCTCACAGCACCGGGCCGAGAATATTCTGCCCAACACACATATTATGAAAGCAGTGAAAACCTGTGGTCCAAACTGGACCTTCGTCAAGTCGACAAAGAGGTCTGGAAATAAACAACACGACAGGAAACAGAGACGAGCTGAAGACAGGCCAAGCAGTGCTGCATCTGCAGTCCAAGGCAGCCCCGAGTGCACAGAGCTGCAAGCAGGAAGAACCACTGCACAAGAACGACACGGACTGAAGCTCCTCAGAACCCAGACTCAGCCTCTCCCTGCATCGGAAGGCCACAGAAATGTCCACATTCTGGACAGAGAAGACAGCGTGAAGGAAGACATCTACGTTAAACCGGAACATCCATCTCTGAACACAGAAGACTGAGCAGGTGTTCATAACGCGGTCCTGAGATCCCTCCAAAGAAGGTTCTACCATCATTAAAACCTCGAGACATGTGAGTCTTTCTTTAATGGGACATCATCCATGTGTGGGGTTACAATATGCATCTGAACCTACAAGTCTACAGTTTCATTTAGCGACGTCCATCTGAGAGCAGATACAACACAAGCAAGGATCTGGTCAAACTCCCCATCAGCCCGCTAGAAGCAAAGACTGTTGGATGGACAGGAGTCGAGCTGCTTTCTGCTGAGGTAGTTAATGATCCTGGTGGAGCTGCACATCACAAATAATTACTCTGATCATCTTTTTTCCGCTTTCTGGCTGATAAACGCCGTCACTCTGGTGAGTATTTCAAAGAGAGCATCCACTTTAACCTGGGCGGTGAGGATGCTGAAGAGACTGTAGTACTCAGATTACAGAGGCACAGGATCAAATATCAGATCTTCTTTCCACAGATTAATATTCAGGTGAGGCTGAAACTTGCACTGATGGTTCGTGGAACCTGCAGTCAGCTGTCACGGACACTTTGAGCAAAAAAACCCAAAACAACCGGATCCGTCCTCAAGAACAAGCTGAATGTGGGCGACAGTTGGCTTCGTTTGGATCGATCATGACTGCTGAAACAATCTCCTGCAGTCATGAAGAAATGAGCTTCAGGTGGAAACACTCGTGTAGAGCACAGGTTGGGCCGTCAAGACACAATTACTTTAACTGTTTGTATCATTTTCTGGATGAATCAATCAACTGTCTGCTCTCTAAAATATCAGGAAATGGTGAAAACAGATCAGCTGATCAGTTGCTCAGAGAAGAGTCGTGACAGAAACCGACAGATCCTGATTATAAAACCTGCCGGAGACGACCAACCGGAGCTAAAAGTCAGGATTCACTCACAATGTTCTCAGCCGGGCTTTAAACAGAACCTTTTTCAAATGGAGCTGGTTTTGACAAACTAACCATTATTATTTCACTGTAGATTGATTTCTGGATTCATTCTTCCCTTAAAGGTCTCGTTTAGTCCAAGATATTCACTTTAGAAAGAAACCAGAAAACATTCACATTTCAAACTCTGAGCAGAGTTTACTGATCGTCTCGGACCTGGAACACGGTTCTGTTTTTTCAGACTCTTTTTTTCTATTTTCACTGTCAGAAAAACAAAACAAACAAACCGCGAGACCAGAAACACAACAGAGACACATATCTGATGGAATGGTTCCAACAGAAACCCAATTCTTCATGTTTGGCCTCTTAAAGTGGAAAAAGTGCAGCATGTTCAACCAGGGTGGTGCTGAGGCTTCACAAAGTTCCTCTCTGTGGATATATATATATATATACTGTACTGGTCGACATGTCAACACCTGGAGGCTCCAACATCATTGACATTTAACAACATCTGAGGCTTCAAAAGGCCTCCAGAACAGAAAACACAAATCCATGAAATTCTCTGAATTCAGCCACAAATAGTTGACAGACTAGTAGTTAGTTGTGGATGCCAAACAACACACAAGTAAACTCTGAACTGACTGACACAAGCCTGTCTGGTGCTGTGCTGTGAAGGTGGCACAGTCCCGGTACCGGTCCGGTCCAGTCCGGGCCGCTCTCACCTTGAGTTTCTGCACCGTGCTGCTCTCCTGGTCGCGGCACCACACCGTCACCCCCCCCTTGTTGTAGCGGCTCGTCCATCCGTCCGCGCTCAGACACTGATCTTTGAACGAGGAGAAGTCCGAGTCGTCCGGGATCTGCACCGGCATCTCCGAGCCGCTCAGCCGCACAGGAGCCGTTCACCTGCGGCCTGCACAGGCGGGGTTCTGGTGGAGGTCTGATGGGCCGGTCGGTGGTCCGGCAGCAGCTGTTCGGGAGCCCGTCAGCATGAGCAGAGTGCTGCAGCAGCAACTGATGCTGCAGCTTTTATCTGACTGCACAGATAGGACGAAAAGGGAAGAAGTCTCACTCTGCTGCTGCTTTCAGGGAGCAGAACCTTCTCAGTTCTGGACCTCTGGACTGTGTCTATCTATGTCTGCATCATGGCTCCACATGGAGAAGA
>NW_007579582.1:35864-41139 GCF_000690725.1 Stegastes partitus | reverse complement strand
AACCGGCGACCTTCTAGCTGTGAGGCCACGGTGCTGACCACCGAGCCAACGGCAGCCCAAAGTTTACATCCACCGTATTAAAAGATATAAAACCTTTTTTTTCTCACCGTCTGACATTAAGTCAGACCAAACGTTTCCTGTTTCAGCTCAGTCAGGATCACCAACATTATTTCTATTTGCTAAACACCAGAATAATGAGAGAGAGAATGTTTTATGACTTCTTTCAGAGTCAGAAGTTTCCATCCACTAAGATGCCTTCAAACTATCTGGGAAAGCCCAGATGATGATGTCATGGCTTTGGAAGCTTCTGATTGGTTAATTGACAACATGTGAGTTCATGAGTGGAGACATGTCCTGTGGTCTGATGGAACTAAACCTGAACTGTTTGGCCTTCATGACCATCGGTACATCTGGAGGAGAAAGGAGGAAGCTGGAAGCCTGAGAACACCATCCCAGCTGTGGAGCACGGGGGTGGCAGCATCATGCTGTGGAGGTGTAATCTGATTACTGTGAGGAGATACAGGTTAGAATCATTTGATATATAACTAAAGTTTCAAAGGTGTATTCACTGTTCAATGTGTTCAATGTGTTTTGTTCCTCGTCTGCTGGAACAGAGTGACTCATCTTCTCAATAGACGATCTTTGTTCACAGGCTGACCGTGCTGCCTTCAGGTGCTCCTGTAAATCTAACCTGCAGTCAGACAGACCATCAGGTTCATTGTCAGCCTAGTTCAGTCTACAAGTCTCAGCTCTGATGAAGACCCCGAACCAGGTCCACCTAATTGTTCTGTTTTAGTTCTCTGAATATTCTCTGAGCTGCTGAAATCAACTGGAATCAGTCCGTCTGGTTTCCAACAGCACCTGAACACACCGGTACCTGACACCTGTTGTTCAAGCGCAGCAGTGGGCGGAGCAAAGATCAGGTGTCTGCAGCTCTGAGTTTCCATCATGTAACCCGTCTGCCTCTGAGGAGAAGCTTCCAGAAACGGTTTCTATTGATCACCGCTGTTTTGACTCTGTTTCGTAATAACTGATCACAATCTAATGAACATATTGATCGATGCTCATTCATCAATCAAGCTTTCTGTCTCCCTGAACACACGAAGCGACTGCTCAGTCAGTCCAGTCAGCCAATCAGGAACAGTTACTGCAGTATTCATATTATATCATATTATTCATATTCTATTATATTATATATTCTATTCGATTATATTATATTATATAATAATAATAATAATAATAATAATAATAATATAATATTATAATATTAGATTATTCATATTATTATATTCAATATTCATGGGATAAATAAAGTATTTTTCTTTTCATTTCATTTCATCGTAGTACTGCAGCAACAGCTCTCTGACTGTGGTATTCGTAGTCCTACTGCATTAACAGTTACTGTGGTATTCGTAGTCCTACTGCATTAACAGTTACTGCGGTATTCGTAGTACTACTGCATTAACAGTTACTGCGGTATTCGTAGTAGTACTGCAGTAGCAGTTTCTGCAGTATTCGTAGTACTACTGCAGTAGCAGTTACTGCGGTATTTGTAGTAGTACTGCAGTACCTGTACTTTCACAGGGAGCTGGTTTCAGTTGCCATAATAAAGATGCCGAATGAGGACCAACCAATGAGGAGACAGACAGCAGAGGCTACCATCACACCAGCTCTGTCTGCTACTGCCCCCTGCAGGCCGTTGTGTGTCGGACAGTGAGTGTCCACAGCAGCGCTTGTGTTCTGCCAGCAGATGGAGCTCTGAGCTCACGTTCAGAGAGAGACGCTTCATCAAACTCACTCAGAGCTTTCATGGACTGAACCAGAACTCGTCAGGTTCTGTGATGACGTGGAAAACAATCCTGGAGTCAAGTCATTTGGAAAACTTTCCTCGTTTTGAGTCTTTTTGGATCTTGTTTATTTCGTTTTTCATAATGTGTGAGTCCTTTTAGATTACTTTTCAGGCCTTTTGGATAATCCATCCATCCATCCATCATCTCTACACCTTAACCCTCACTCGGGTCACGGGGGGCGGAGCCTATCCCAGCTGACTCAGGGTGAAGGCAGGTTCACCTGGACAGGTCGTCCAGAAACATGCTGAGGTTAATTGGTGATTGTAAATTGTCCGTAGGTGTGAATGTGAGTGTGCTTGGTTGTCTGTCTCTAAGTGTAGCCCTGTGATAGACTGGTTACCTGTCCAGGGGGACCCCTGCCTTCACCCTGAGTCAGCTGGGATAGACTCCGCCCCCCATGACCCTAGTGAGGCTTCAGCGGTGTGTAGATGATGGATAGATGTTTCTGGACTGTGGGAGGAAGCCGGAGAACCACTGAGCCACCTTGTCGGCCCGTTCTGGACGTTGTCTCAGTAACTTTTGATCATGTTGGGAGCATTTTGTATGACGTGAGTCAGTCTGGTTGGAGCTGCGGTCATCTGGACTCTATCTGAATCATTTTGAATTATGTTTGAAGTTATTTTGGATCATCTCTGAGCATGTTCGAGTCATTCTAAACCGTCCAGGTGTCTCTGTGGTCCTGTGGTTCTGTGATCCATAGTACCGGGGGCTCTGAGCGGGTCTTTCATGTCAGTCATGTCTTGTTTTTGTGTGGTTTGAGTAAAGTGACCCTTTGAAGGATCCGTTGGTGCTGAATTAAAACAACGAGGTGGAAACAGAGTCACAGTTGAGTCCTGAGAACTCAGATGTTTGTAATGAGCTCGATTCAGACGCTGATGATCCCACACATGATGAACTCCACTGAGCGTGCCCATAAAGCCCGACAGAAGCTTCCTGGTGACCCGCTGAGCGTTTTACTGCGGTTCTGCTCGGAGCTGGATTCCAGCATAATGACTGATCATTAACAGCCTTCTGTGTTTTGTTTCTTCATATTTTCTATTGCTCCTTTTGGTTTGTCTAATTCCTGCAATCCTGCACAGTTCTTCTTGTTCCCTATGGTTCTTTGGACCTGTATAGTTCTGGTGGTCCTGCATGGTTCTTTTCTTGTTTTCAGAATGATTATGAGGCCGTTTGGACACATTTATGTCATTTATGATTTTTTTTTTTGAGGAATTTCAGGCATGTTCTGAGTAATTTCTGACAAATTTTGAGTAATTTTAGAAAAAAAACAAAAAAAACAGAACCAGGTCCAGTGTTCAGACTGAGACACCTGGATGGATGTAGAACTGATCTGGTGTCAGGTTCTAGCAGAACCCAGATGTGTTCTTCCTCCTACATGTCATGTGTCTATCTGCTGTACTGATGAAGTTCTGAGGCTCAGACATGATGGAAAAAGTCCATTAAGGGGATCAATCTGGACCCAGCTGGACATCCACCACGATGAGTGTCACATATTTTCCTGCCTTTAAAAGCTTTTTACAAGTGGAAAAGGTGGAAGGGTCAGACGGGGAAGAATTCGGGTCAGACGTGTCCAGGTCACACCGGGCTGTGAGCAGTCGGCTGTTTGAGAATCGCCGTCAGCTTCAGCGCTACGATTTCTGTTTCTTTCAGCAGCAGCCAGCAGACCATCAGCACTCTGATCCTGGAGTTTCCTGATAGAACATGAACGCACCAGTGGAAGAACCAATCTGGACTTGAGCCTGAAGCCCAGAGAGCAGAGGTCACCTGGTTCAGGACAGAAGCAGCATTCAGGCTGCTGCTCAGCTCAGCTCAGCGTCCTATGCTCCGTGAGACCCTGAACGCAACACAACCAGGTTGTTTTTCATTTTGTTTCTGTCATGTCGGCTCATCGTCGACAGAGTTTGTTGTTATGATTCTGGAGTTATTCTGAACAAATCGCGAGCTGCCTCGGGTCGCTGTGTCCGTGATCAGCTTCAGAGACTCTGACACATTTCTTAATCATTCTTTACATATTTCTAAATTTACTTTATACAATTTCTGAATCACTTTGAACAAATGTTCGTCAGTTCGACATATTCCTGCCGACTGAGACGACTTTCAGTCATTTTTAACAACTTATGAATAAGTTCAAGTGTCTTTGGAAACATTTGTAATCCTTTGGACAATGTTTGAATAATTTGAGGCAAATTTTGAGCAGTTTTGGGGAAATTCTAAATAATGTTGAACGGATTTGAGTGGAGTTCTGCTCCGTGACGGTTTCATGAAGCTTCTCTGTGCTGCTTGGAGGCCACTGGAGCTGCACTGAGCTGATATCAGGCTCTGCAGCAGCACCACTGTGTGAAAAGATAAAACTGTAAAGACAAACTGAGGCAGAAGCTGAGAGATTCCTCATGTCCCATCAGCGGACGTGTTTCCACATAAAAATCAGAGCAGAGAAACAGAAGCTGTGTTCAAAGCAACAACACGCGTCTTCATCTGGATCTGCACATCCTCTCCAGCTGCATCACGGACTTCTACCGGCAGCTATGGTCACAGTTATACATTTACAGTAGAAGAAGAATTTCAAATTAAAAGCGTGTGCGAATAACGATGCAAAAAGAAGCATCCCAAATCACAATAACAAAGTGGTGTCTCTGGGTTTGGGCTTGAAATTAAAATCTTATTTGTTGTCAAAAATCAAAACACTGAAATAAAAAATAGGGAAGAACATGTGTTCCTGTTCTCCTGTCTGAAGGCAGAGAACAGAACAGGCCCGGTTTTTATTTTTCTGTTTTATACCAAGAACAAAATGAAAACTGGCTCTTCTTTCTGTTTCCTCACCGTCCATGAACATTCAAAATCAGATGGAGTGAACTGGAGAGCACAGCTTGTTTCTGGGTTTTTCTCTTTTAAACTGAAAACTAAGCGGCAGGTCCTCTGTCACTGTCCCACCTCCATCACCCCTAAAACAAATAGAGCCTGTGTCTTGTTTCTTCTGCTGGAGCTATCTGATGGGAAAACAGATCACAGTGTGTATAAATAGCTCCTGATGAGGGAAGAGGAGCGTGTGCATGTCAACACGCTTCAGTCTTCATTAGATCACATGAAGCACATCACAGACAAACCTTCTGGGTCTGGACCTGCTAGTTTTGGGACTTTACATTTATTTATTTATTGTTGATTTGATGTGGACATCACCATTGGATTGGAAGAACCAGATGCACTGTTTGAGTGTTTTAGCAGATGTGCTAATTCGCAGCACTCGTCCACAGGAGGCTTTGAAATGATCAAAAGTAATAAGAGTACAAACAAAACAAAAAACAAAAGACAAGCAAATAAACAAAAACAAAGTACAGCGTACATTTAACATTACAACGACAGAAGAGAGGTCACCCTGCGGTCACCCTGCAGTCGCTCAGCGGTCACCCTGCGGTCGGTCACCCTGC
>NW_007579582.1:29713-35182 GCF_000690725.1 Stegastes partitus | reverse complement strand
TCGGCCGTTGTCCTGCGGTCGCTCCGCGGTTGCTCTGCGGTCGCTCGGCCGTCGCCCTGCGGTCGCCCTGCGGTCGCCCTGCGGTCATCCTGCGGTCACCCTGCGGTCGCCCTGCGGTCGCCCTGCGGTCACCCTGCGGTCACTTTGTGGTCGCTCGGCCGTTGCCCTGCAGTCGCTCTGCGGTGTCTCTGCGGTCGTCCTGCGGTCGCTCTGACGCCTGAGAACAGTGGTGGTACATGATTATTTAGACATTTAAAAAACAATTAGAGAACTAAAATTCATAAACTTTTCAAAGGTGAGCAGATTGTGTTTTTTTAAAATGATGCCGTCTCATTGGTTTCTGGTCCATGAGTATATCTTCCTGCTCGTCCCTCTTTCCAAACACATGCATGGCAGTTTGTGGCTGATTTGTCCCGACCCTGTAGCCCCCAGACCACCAAACACCACCACCTCTGTTGACGGAGGATTTAAAAGGGCTTTTCAGCCCCTCTTGGTCTGATTCCTCATCTGGGACCAATTTGTCTCCAGTGACCCTCCTCTGAGGATCATGAACCCGTCAGGATCAGATCTCAGAGAGGACTGAGGAATACAGATTATAGATCCCATCTGGCTGGGAAACGCTGCAGGAGGAGCTGGAGGACAAACTGGAAACCTGGTTTGTGTGAAGCTAATGTGGAGCAGCAAAGACACTGATGGAAACATTCACCCTGCAGCATCATCATGTGTCTGATCTGTATCCCCTCTTAGTCATCAGCAGAGGGCTGCAGGTGGAGCAGTGGTTAGCACTGTTGCCTCACAGCTAGAAGGTCGCCGGTTGGACACCCGGGATCTTCCTGCGTGGAGTCTCCATGTTCTCCCAGTGCAGCGTGGGTTCTCTCCGGGTTCTCCGGCTTCCTCCCACAGTCCAGAAACATGCTAAAAAACACCTAAAAGCTTCAAAAAACAAAACTTAACACCAAAAAGTTTAATGTTACAATAACAAAATATTAAAACCTGGTTATTGAGGTGCCCAATCATCAAAAACATGGATTTTAATGCACCAAAACATAAAAAATTTGGATATTAATGTTCCATAATGTGAAAACTCTGCATATTAATGTGTTGGAATGTCAAAAGCCTGGATAATCAGCAGCTAAAACACCAAAAACCTGAGTATTTATGTACCTAACCATGAAAAAAATCTGGATATCTCTGTATGAATCATCAAAAAAAAAAAAAGAATGTTATGACACCAAAACTTCAAAAACCTGCACATTCATGAACAAAAACCAAAACAATTTTGAATATTAATGAATGAAAACATCAAAAACCTGAGCGATCTGACCTGTTCGTATTTCAGCAGTTTGTCCTTTGTGCTGCTGCTGTGAACAAAGGAGGATGAGTTAAAGTGTAGATGGTGAGCAGAGATTTGTCTTTTGTCTGATATCAAACATCTGCAGCGACTCTGCAGCTGAGATTCATCATCAGACGTTATTGTCTTTGTGTTTCACCCTCAGAGAGATGAGCTCATCTCACCGGAAGCCATTGGTTTTATGTTTGTGGTGTTTCATCAGCTCCTCATCCTCGGACTGTCGGCCCACGTGTCCTCTCTGGGCCGAGGCAGGGCGCAACGTTTTCCATCTGCGCTCGCTTCTACGCCGACGACACCCACATGTTTCCTACAGTGAAGGCTGGTTTGGTTGACTTTTGGTCTTTAACAGAGAGAAAAAAGAATTTTCCATTTTTCCTGGAAGGAGTCTGTTATTTGGTTCAGTTTCTAGGAAACATTAGACAGACTTCTGAAGCAGGAAGAACTGGACCGGTACAGGTTAGAAGCAGCAGAACATTGCTTTAAAACCTGATAAGTGATATATGTGAAGCTGATGCTTTTTGTCTGTCCTGAGTGAAATCACGGTTGATGTTCTCAGACTGTATTAATGGACAGTTACCACCATGCAGAAGTACATCTACTCAAATACAGTCATGTTTTCAGGTACTTGCACTTTGCTGTAATTTTTCCGTTTTCTCCTCCTTCATACTGTTTTGAAGTCAAATATTCTGCTTTTGTCTGACATATTCAGATCCTCAACACAGACGATATCTTCATCAGAAACTGACAGGAATCTCTTAAAGCCTGAAATCTGCCAGGAGGTTGGACGGACCTGCTGCTGGTAAAAAATCACTGAAATATCAGAAATAACCAGAAACTGTAAAACACAGAAGCAACTGTTAAACTTTCAGCTTTTCAACTGTAAATAAATGTTCTTCAGGTTTCTTCCAGAGGTTTCCACGTCTGTGTGTCCTCTGCTGGTTTAGTTTACCTGTAGTTTGACTTCACGTCTGCAATCTCCATGTTTGAGTTGCTTCTTGTTTCTCCTCCAGCTTTGGGTTTTGCAGCGCTGCATGACGGCATCAGATCCAATCTGGAAGCACTGTGCAAAATGGAAAGGTATCATCAAATCTTCTAAAACTGAGCCCACACTGATGGGAACATGAGCTTCAGTAAGATGTGTGTGGGCTGTTAAACCAGTCAGGAGGAGGTGAAATGGACCGGAACCGGACCAGTATGCGGCCTCGTTGTTTCCTAACAAATACATGCTGGAATTTTTAAATGCTTTTCATCTCACAGGTAAAAACAGCAGGAAGTACGAGTTCAAATCAGCCTGAAGTCTCCTCAGCTTCAGAGCTTCTTTCGTCCTCTGTTTTTCATTTCTTTTGTCTTTTCATCTCTCTACTGTTGATATTGGTCAGATTGCTGAATTTGTCTTTGCCACACGGTGGCAGCAAAAGCTCTGCCTGTTTTTTATCGCCGTCCACGTTGACCACTGGTGGCGCTGCAGAGCCATGTTGTTTTATTTGTACCCTATCTTGGAGGACAAAGCACACATGATGCTGCTGTTGGCTTTACGTTGTGGTCCACAGGAGGTGCGGATGTTCCCCAAAACACAGCAGAACAGACCAGAACCTGCAAAGATCAGAACCATCTTCACTGTCTACGGGTCGCTCAGAGCTCAGGCTCATTTCTTCAGCTGGGTTTTGGCTCTGCATGTCTGGATGGGCTTCTTCTTCTGAGTCCTAACAAACCAAACAATCAGAAACAAAATGTGGGAATAACAACATCCAGCTGCAGCTCATCAGGAACAATGAGCCACTGATCTGAGAACAGAACTAAGAACCACATGTTGCTGCAGACGACCCTCAGCTGCATTTCCTGCTCATGCTTCGGTACGTGCAGCGTTCTGCTGTGAGTACCTTTACTGCAGCAAAGACTCTGAGAAGTTCTTGCAGTGCAGTTTGGGTGTCTTGTGTCTCGCCACTCCCACCTCCCCGTCCTTCCCGTCCTCCCCCTCCTCCCCCGGCCGTCTATAAACCGGCCTCTCCTGGAAGCTGCTGGGAAAAGCAGAAGCAGCAGCAGAAGAAGAAGAAGCAGAAGAAGAAGCCTGAGCAGCAGCAGCAGTGGCAGGATTTTAGTTTTTTCATCAGAAAGTGAAGATGAAGGCGTGTGTGCTAGTCCTGGGTCTGTCCCTGGTTCTGACCGTCTGCGTGGCCCGGTCTCCCTACCAGGCAGTCCTGCAGCACAGCCGGATCAGAGGCCGACAGCAGGGGTGAGTTCCTCCCAAAACCTGAACCCTGTGGTCTGGTTTCAGGGATCCTCAGCTGAGAACTCACTGAACTCATATTTATTCTTTGATTTTTCCATCATGCTTCACGGCTCCTTTGCAGGGATTCACTTTGTTCCAGCAGCTACAATCGCAGCATAAAACATTTAGGCACAAAGTTTGCTCACTGAGAAAATAAAATGTACGAAAGATTTACAGCGAGGTCATGAAATGTCTGTAACACTGGATGTAAGAACTGCACAGTGAAAAAAAAAACTATGCAGGGTTAAATAAATAGTAATGTAAGAAATACAGAAATAATCCAGAGTGCAAAAACGCAAAAATAATTATTAAAAAAAAAGGTAAAAAATACACAGTGCCTAAATATGTAATGTGAAAAATCTACATACATGATGCATTATGTATGACCATTAAATAGCACTGTTTCCTTAAAAATATCACTATCTGATAGATACTTGCCATAATTTTCAGGGGTTTTTTTAACATATTTTTTCTGGCATCCTTGCAGCCCGATTTGTTTTCTTTTTTTGCAGCGTGCCTGTGAGCTGCTGAAGGAATTTAATTTAATGCTCATGTGTTTAACAGGAGGAGGCTGATCGCTAACAGACGCCTCCAACACGAACACAGTCTGGTTCATAACAGTTAGCAGGGAATGTTCCCACGACGCTAACTTCACCGGCAAGCGCTGCTAACATTGGAAGAAACCATTTTAATCGTCTATTCATAGAAGGTTTTAAGCATAATTTCAAACTGTTATATGTGCCCTGATAGTTCTGAGGATGTTTCCATGACACTGTTAGAAAACATTTAGTAAAACAACGGGGAAAATCTGGCAGCACATGAGCCAGAAAAGAAACTAAGAAGCAGTGGAATGGTTTAAAGACGAAAATAACAACAGTGAAAATAATAGAAAATATCTACAAACAATATTTTTCATATTTTACTAAAAACACCCATTTTTGATGTGGACATTGTTTTTTTTTTAGTTTTTTTTTTTAGTTACAGTCAACAGTTTTTCTGTAATTTTACTCGATACTTATCATCGAACAAAACACTGAAAATATGTAAAATAGTAAATAAAACACCAGTGAAAACAACTAGACTATATTTTACAGTGTAGATGAGAACAAATGAGGAACAGTCTCAAACCAACGTTCAAATAATGTTTTCTAGACGTTATCAAGGCCTCAGATGACAACGTTTTCTGTAAAACTTTCTGAGAATGATTTGGGAATGCTGCAACGTGAGAACAAACAACATTCTGGAAACCAAAAACAAGCTTTCTTAGGAAAACATAACCAGAACTTTCCCAGAACATTTCTGGGACCAGAACAGCTGCAGCTGGTTGAGTAAACATGTTCCGACTCTGAGTTTCCACCTGAAGCAGCTCCTAGACAGAACAATGAGATGCAGACGAGCACATCGAGGCTGAAGCCCAACGCCATCCATCACAGCAACACTTAACAGGTGACATGTGAACAGTGTTCTGTAGAATGTGGGTCCTGTTAATGTACATCGAGCGGAATGGGGCTGTGCACAAGCGTTTCCCCACAGGGACAATAAAGTCCAAATCTACACCTCCACACTGCTGTTCAGGTGGACTGAGAAACAATGAGCCGTTTGGGGTTAAAGCTGGGCTCGCTAGAACCAGTCAGGTTTACGGGCTGAGCTGTGAAAGGATGGTCCAGACGTCTGTATCAATATGATCACCTGTTGGTCTCCTATGACTCTGATGCTTTAGTCCTACACCTCGGTCATTTGGTCCCGTTCTTGTTTTATGTTGTGTTGTGATTAATATTTGTGTCTCATTTGTCTTTTGGCTCTGTGGTCATTAACTACAGATATTTAACTATTTACATGTTTACAACTT
>NW_007579582.1:24715-28687 GCF_000690725.1 Stegastes partitus | reverse complement strand
CTGGCTGCAGTTCAACCTGAAGCTCTCTCTGAAATCTGGATCTTTCAAGCTTTTAAGGATGAAGCTTTGAGACGCTTGATGTTTTCTGTTCCTTTGACACAGCAGCAGGAGGCTCCAGATGTAGAACGTCACATTCAGGATGACGGCTTTTACTGCTTTAAGCCGACTGGTTGAAACTTGTAAATAAACAAGGACACGCGGAGCGCTGAGGACTTCAGACAGTGTGTGTGTTAAAGTTCTGCTCCTGAAACCTTCCTGACTTGGTCCTCTCTGCTTTCTTTCAGGCCAAACGTTTGTGCCATGCAGCAGATTAAAGGCACTGACAAGAAATACTTCACCAACTGCAAACAGTGGTACCATCGCAAGATCTGCAGCCAGCCCACGTGAGTCAAACCAGCTGTGTGCACGTCAGGGTTCAGGATGTCACCTGCAAAACCGCCTGACAAACTTCTCTAGTTCCTGCAACGTGTTCTGTGCTGCTGCTGTAGATTCTGAAGCTGTGTTTGTTTCTGGATTTCTACTCGACTCTTTCAGTTTGACTTTGGAGGAATGTCCCTCTCCAGAGGTGTCCTCACTTCTTATGTAATCTCAGAGTGTCAGTTTACGTCTGAGTCCCCAGTCGAGCTGCAGGGTTCATTTAAAGGACACGTGCAAAGTTTTCGTTGGACTTGTCTCCTGTTTTATTTCTACTGAGGCTGCTCAGTGTCACTTCACAGGCACAGTTCAGAAATGAGTCGCTGCAAAGTCTCACATTCTGTTCAGGGTTTGCTTTTTGATTTTGGAATTGGAAACCCAGATATGTAAAATATGTTGACTGAATCTAGAGAACTTCATGTTTTTACACCTGGAAGATGTATTTTCACTTGAGAAGGCATTTTATGGGTTCAGTATCTACAAAGTTTCTGTAAGTGTATATATATACATATGTGTGTGTGTGTGTGTAGGTGTGTGTGTGTGTGTGTGTGTGATATATACGCAGTCGTCCTCAGATGTATTCATAGCCTCCCATTAAAGAAGAAAAACAGCAGCTGTCACTGAAACAAGTGGAAATTGAGAAAAGTAATAATAAATAAAAACTGAATGAAAGTCATGACGTTGCTTTGAATTGTGGTTCAACAGAAATATGTATAAAAATAAAAAACAAGCCTGATGGGACCCGTACACTAATATTCTGTTGAACAACCCTTTGAGCCAATCACTGTAACCAGGTGTGTTCTGTAACTCTCACCTGTTGACTGCTCATCAGCAAAGTGCTCTCATTTCTCTGGGACAGTATTTTATTTTATTTTTTAAAAATTATTCTTTTCAACCACAAATCAAAATCAGTGTCTTATATCATTGAATTATAATTTAGCAATTTTTTGTTTATTATTACTTTTTTCAGTTTCTAGTTATTTGAGTGACTGTTGTGGATTTTGCCTTTTCTTTAATCAAAGGGGATGAATAGATCTGTGTATATATAGTGCTGGTCAGGACCAGCAAGGCCTTCTCTGCTGGCCTAAACTCCTCAGAACCACTGACTTACGCTGTAAAATGTTCCCATTCCTCTTTTTGTTTTATTCCCATCAGTCTGTTCTCTTCATTCATCGTGTCTCTGGACTGTGCTGCTTCCAGCAGCATCTATTTATGCCAGAGCTCTTATCCAATCAGATTTTAGCTGTCATGTGTTGCCGGGGTCACAGAAATCTGCCCTGAGGCCTTCAGGATCAACAGTGCAGGCGTCTTTAGCTTAAAATGAAACTGTTGCTTTAACCAATCAGATTGAGAGTTGGTGGTCTGTATGCTGTGAATCTTAAGATAAATCTGAACCTGAACCCTAACATGAACCTGAACCTTAATATGAACCTCTACCTCAAGCTGACCCTGAACTTAAACCCTGGATTGAACATGAACCTGAATCTGAACTGACACAGACTCTTAATATGAATGTTATCCTGAACCTGAACTAAAACCTGAATCCAAATCTGAAATCTAACTTGAATCTGAATTTGAATATGAACCCGACCCAGAGCCTGAATCTTAATATGAAATCTGAACCTGAACCTGTGCCTGAGCTTGAACATTAGTCTGAAACTGAACTTGAACCTGGACCTGAATCTGAGCCAATGTGCCTCTTGGTCATCCCCCTCCAGGTCCAAACACAATGCTGTCAGTACTATGGCTTCAGTGCTGCTCGGCTCTGCTTCCAGCCTGCAGCATGAGTCGTGCAGAGCAGCTGCTTCATGAACACTGTGAGTTTTCTCAGCCTCTTCGGCAGCAAACCGCTGCTCTCACAAACCTAATAATCAGCAGAAATCCTCCGGTCGGCTTCAGGGCTGCATTCGGTTTGTCTGAGCTGATGGCTGGAAACAGGATTTCTGGCCGTTTGAAACGAGCAGCAGAGGAAACGTGCTGCTAAATCCCCAAATCCTCCCAAAGTCTTTAGATCAGCACATTCTTGAGCTGCACACAGCTGGCTGCAGGACGTCCCCGCAGAGCTGTGAACATGACGGATGGAGATTTAAGGGACACACGGCTTGTTTTTCATTCAGAAGCTGCAGAGGAGAAAGCGCTAAGCGGCTCAGTATGTCTCTAGACTTCAGACTCTGTAGCATGTTTGTGTATGTGCCCCGTGGATCAGCTCCCTCCAGCTCCAAACATCCGGAGGATTTCCGCTGATCATGAGGTGAAAGATGGCTCACCAGGCTGCATTTCTTCTATTGATCCACCATGATACGTGTTCCTCCGAGCAGGCATGTCGTGTGTCTTGGTTTCTGGTCTTTTGTCGTACTTTTCTGTGTTGTGACTCTTTGCGGTGATCATTTTAACAGACATGTAGAATAAACTGATTTTGATCAAATCCAATGATCTTAAGCTCAGAGCTGAATAACTGTCCAGTGGAGGACCATCTGACGTTTAAGATCTGCTTGGTTCTTTCTGTTTTTACAGCGTGCGGAGGATAAATGAGTGGTTTTAAAGCTGCTGGAGCGTTTTGGGGTTAAAACGTGCTGCTGGGTGTGAGTGCACTGACTGAACTAAAGGCTCTGTGACACTTTTATTGCTGGTGGAACAAACCTTCGGCTCAGAGTTGGATTTAACCGTATCATGTGACTGCCGGAGCTCCCGCAGAGCCTCAGAGTTTCTGTCGTGGATCAGTTAACCGAACGAACTGACCGTTGGTTCAGTTTCCATGGAAACAGCTGCCTCAGCATTTCAAATGACAGCATGATTCATCTGTTCCTCATTTTCTACGTTTCCTCTCCGTTGCCTTAAACATTCTATCATCTGCTTTTAGTTTCTGTCCTCTCATTCCCTCTTCCTTTTCTGCTTCGCCCTCCAGTCTCATCGTATTTAGTCACAGTTTGAAGCAGGAAAACTTTATGAAAATTAATAAACAAATAAAAAAAAAACCTTCCACAATCCTGCTCTCTTCAGGGGCTTGTTGGCTTTTCCTGAAAGAGTTATTGATCTTCATGGAGACAGGGCATGGAAACACCTTTTCTGAATAAAGTGGTGAACACTGAAGTCACATGACTAATCAGCTGTCTGTGACATCATCAAACATGGCCGACAGCAGCTGAAAGACTGACTGGAAGCTATTCCTGAACACCTCGCCAAGTTTGTTTCTTGTTGTTTGAGTTTTTACGAGTTGGGAAACAGCTGGTTTTGTTACCTTCTTCTCTTCTACTCTGTTTATTCCACCTAATGTAGCCTACAGCGCCACCTTCTGACTGCAACACCAGTTTACTCTCTTCAAGGCTGTGAAACTCAGAATAATTCACATTTTTATTAATATTATTTGTGACAGTTAAGAAATTCACTTCAGATACACTTCCCAGTGACAATGTCTTATTGTGGTGGTCTTTGTGTCCCTGTGGGTCTCTGCTGGCCTCTCTGGACGTGGACATTCCAGTCTTGGTGTCTCTGTGGACCAGGCTGAGGAGGTTGGAGGTCGGCAGAAGGAGGACTCATCTGTGTTCCTCCTCCAGTCAG
>NW_007579582.1:23469-24306 GCF_000690725.1 Stegastes partitus | reverse complement strand
CTGTAGATGTAAACAGTCCAGTCTTGGTGTCTCTGTGGACCAGGCTGAGGAGGTTGGAGGTCGGCAGAAGGAGGACTCATCTGTGTTCCTCCTCCAGTCAGACTCTTCAAACACTGAGATTGTCTGGACATCTGCATCTTCACTTTCAGGAGAACTACAAACAGCATCCCAGCTGTTCAGTCACTTCACCTAAAAAACCTTTCTGTTGGTTTCTTCCTTCCTCTGACAGTAAACTAAACATCTTCAGACAAAACAGGACATTGAAGGAAACACTGATCCATGTTTTAACTACTTTCTGACATTTCAGAGAGCAGAGGCTCTCAGTCACATCGTGTTTCTAAGTAGCTTTAACCCTCTGGAGCACAAAACCTGTCAGCCTTTTGAAGAGCTTGTTATGGTTCGAGGATCTGCAGCACGACACCATTTATCACCAAGAAACTGCAAGAAGGAATGAATCATCAGGTTTTCATTCCATCACAAAGATGAAGCAAACCTGAGCTTCAAATCCTGATATTCAGTTCATCAATGCAGCATGACTCAAAAACAGAGAACAGAGGAGCAAGTTGCTTCAAGATACATCTAGCATGGTGGAACATCTCTCTACATCTGATGGTGGAACATCTTTCTACATCCGATGGTGGAACATCTTTCTACATCTGATGGTGGAACATCTTTCTACATCCGATGGTGGAACATCTCTCTACATCTGGTTCGTAAAGGGGAAACCGTATGCAGAGGCTGTCAAAAGTTAAATGTCTACAGCTCCACTTTTTACTCGGCCGAACAAAGTGATTTTGATTTAATTTAAATTTTCTTGACAATTCTTGGGGGGGGCTG
>NW_007579582.1:21229-22849 GCF_000690725.1 Stegastes partitus | reverse complement strand
CTTGGTTGTCTGTCTCTAAGTGTAGCCCTGTGATAGACTGGTTACCTGTCCAGGTGAACCTGCCTTCACCCTGAGTCAGCTGGGATAGGCTCCGCCCTAAAATGTTGAAATCAACAAGTCCAACAAATTTATTTTCATTTCTGTGACATAAAAAATAAAAAAAGATGTCTTCACTGTGATTCTGCTCTCTGAGTTCTCTCCCCTTCACCTCGTTCTGTTCATATGAACCACAGTGAAGAACAATGAGACAAGAGCAGAAACAGCTGGCGTTGAAAGTAGTTTAAAGACAATCTCAAATATAAAAATGTAAAGAGAAGATCTCTTTTGATTAAACATATGTCCAGTATATTTCTAAAGTATTTCATGTTTAATCTTCGGTGTTGAGCCGTCAGACAGAGGCAGCTCTGTGTGACTTTTTCAGGAATCAGCTTCAGAAAACACTGATGTTGAGAAAAATGCAAAACACTGGATCTGATAATTGTTCGACTGCGAACGTATCTGAAATAGAAAGCTCAGTAACAGCTTTGTTCTGCAGCCAGCACATTACGCAGCGTCTCCGGAGATGTGAAGCTTTTCCTCGTCGGTTCTGCGTTGGACACGGTGACGGATGTTCTGCTGCCTCCACATGTTTTCTCTGCTGGAAGTTTCTGGAACGTCTCCCTTGAGCGGCTTGACCCGCCGGCTGAATTACTGCGACCTCGCTCTGTTTGTTTTGTCAGAAATCCACGGCGGCCATCTTTGTTTATGTGGAGAACAAACGGGAGTCGAGTTTCCATCTGGTTTGATAATCAGTCCAGTGTGTGAGCCAACACACACAGCAACACTCTCAGGAGCTGATCTACATCTGCTTACATTTACTGCCACTCGGGGAGGTTCTCCTTCTTCTGTCTCCACACATTAAATTTTATTTTATTAAAGGAGCTGCAGCTTCAGCTGACTACTGCTCTGATGTGAGTTTGGACCATCTCCGATCAAATCTTTCTGGAGGGAATGTGATCAAATCTCTGGTCGCTGGTCCTGATCTGAGACTCCACCACTGATTTGCAGTTTTTCACATCTAGAAACCAAAGAAAGGCAGAAGTTTAGGACCTAATTCTTACAGTTCACTGTTTTAATCGGCTTGACAATCATCATTGTAACAACTCCCAGAATCCCCCTGTGATGTAAAACAGAAGGAAAACGCTCTGACACCAGAGACAGCAGCAGGTTTGCACATGAAAATCAGATGTAGCCCTCTCAACTCATTTTTCCTCACTGTTAGCAATAAAGTCCTGAATCTCTGTGGAAACAGCGCCAAGGCCAAAAACAGGGACAACTCAGAAATGTCTTCTCTGCAGTATGACATCGTTACAAGGACAGAAATTAGTGTTTCTTACTGATTATAAAAAGACTTAAAAATTTGTGATCAGCAAATGTCCACAGGTGTTACCAACAGTGGAAAAGATGGTGCTGCCTCCTATAAATGTTGAACTATCTCCATGTTCCAGCCTCTCCAGATATTCCCTCTCTGTTCTGCTCCTCAGCTGGAGAAAGATGTTCCACCATCACCTGTAGAAAGATGTTCCACCATCAGATGTAGAAAGATGTTCCACCATCAGTAGAAAGATGTTCCACCATCAG
>NW_007579582.1:19503-20502 GCF_000690725.1 Stegastes partitus | reverse complement strand
CATGCTGCATTTATGTAGAGATCCAGTAGGTTGGATTCTCCTCTCAGTCTCTCTGAGGAAATCTAAAAAGTGAGATTCTTTCTGACTGTTGGTCACAGTTGAGTCAGTCGTGGAGAATCAGTTGTGATGAGTAGGAAAGAAGGTTTTGGTTTTTACTGAATCTATCAGGAGAATGAAACAGGTTGAATAAAGCTATTGTGATTAAAAATCAGGATTTTAACTTCAGATCTGGTGAATTTTCTGATGGAACCACACATCCCAGATTATTCGCTCAAGGATCATCTAGAAGGTGAGAGTCAGCTGATTCATTCATGGTTTTACGGTTTCTGGCTGATAAAAGGAGCATTTAGGAGATCTTTAAATACAGCAGGCCTTTCAAACCCAACAGCAGGTTTTAGAACTGTTCACAAACATAAAAATAAATCGACATCAAACAGCTGCTGATCAGTTTACTGCCAACAGACTCACAGACTGATCACGTAATGATTTCTCATGCCAGGCACCACGGTTAGCCACATGTGCTGCAACAATAAACAGTGGTGGAGCAAATTAGAAAACACTGCAGCTGCTGGTGCTGGTAGAAGTTTGTAGATCTACAAGTCAGCAGCTTTAGTTACAGTCTAATGTTAGGTCTCGGGCAGGTTATGGGACAAATTGTAACTGCTGTATTGGGTAAACATGTGGCGCTGTGGAGGCTCTGGCTGTTCGGTGTTGTTCCTGGCAGTGGGTGCAGGTCCCCCGTCAGGCATCTGGTCTGGCTGCAGATTCTTCTTTTCACTGAGGAAATGAGCTTTATGAGCCCAGACGGCGGAGCCACATTTATGATGGAAATGTGTGCAGGAAGTGGCGAAGGCAGTACGCTTCATTACAGCCCGCATAGTGCAGTCAAGCTGTCAAGCACAGCAACCTCCACCGCTGGAGCCTCCACCGCTGGAACCTCCACCGCTGGAGCCTCCACCACTGGAACCTCCACTGCTGGATCCTCCAGTGCTGGAACCT
>NW_007579582.1:9805-18934 GCF_000690725.1 Stegastes partitus | reverse complement strand
GCGCAAACCTCCACCGCTAAAACCTCCACCACTGGAACCCTCCACCGCTGGAGCCTCCACCACTGGAACCTCCACTGCTGGATCCTCCAGTGCTGGAACCTCCAACAGTGGAGCCTCCATTGCTTAAACCTCCATCGCTGGAACCTCCACTGCTGGAGCCTCCACCACTGGAGCATCAACCGCCGGAGCCTCCACCATTGGAGCTTCCATTGCTTAAACCTTTACCACTGGAGCCTCCACTTCTGGAATTTCCACTGCTTAACCCTCCACCGCTGGAGCCTCCATGGCTGGAGCCTCCACCACTGGAACATCCACCACTGGAGCTTCCATTGCTTATACCTCCACCACTGGAGCCTTCACCTCTGGAGCCTCCACTGCTTAAACCTCCACCGCTGGAGCCTCCACCACTGGAACCTCCACTTCTGGAATCTCCACTGCTTAACCTTCCACCGCTGGAGCCTCCACTGCTGGTACTTCCACCACTGGAACATCCACCACTGGAGCCTCCACTGCTTAAACCTCCACCTCTGGAGCCTCCACCACTGGAACATCCACCTCTGGAGCCTCCACCACTTGATCTGCAAACTCTAAACCCAACTGGCTAAAGCAGCCTGAGCTCCAGTTTGACAAAGTAACCAACCAGCACCTGCAGTTATTGAGGACCACACACAGACACCTGGCTGGAAATGATTTCAAGCAATTATTAAAAGATCTTTGTCTTCTTGTTGTCACATGACACATTGACATTATTGCACAAAATCATAAACATAAATGTGGTGAACAGTACCTACAGAAAAAAATCTACATTTTAACGTACAGAGAGCCGTCTTTAGAGGGCATTCAGTTATTCTCAATGTCTTTGGTTGTGTACAGTTTTTTCTACGTAACTAATTACTATTTTTCCACACACTTAGACCAGGTCCAGGCACAGGTTCTTGTTCTGATCCTGGTCCTAGTCCTTGTCCTGGTTCTAATCCTGGTTCTGGTTCTGGTCCCAGATGACTCTGACCTCCCTCAGTGCTGAGTGTAAACATCTCTGGGTAATGACAGGTTGTGCAGCCTCCTGTAAAACGAGTCTTACTGGAAGCTCAGTGTTTATGTTCTCATGGAAACAGTCTGGAGACGCTCAGCTCTGCTCGGCAGCAGCAGCTCATACCTTTATTAGCATCATTATACACAGGCAGGAATTTATGTGTCTCCTGAAGCAGAAATATTACAGACGAGTTATAAGCTGCTGACGTGGAAGCTGGAGTTTTATGATGTATTGAAGAGGAGACGGAGACCTGAGGAGGTGGACAGGGAGGACGGCAGGTTCCTCACGTGTCCTTTTGTGTTTCTGCTGCAGGGTGATCACCTACGAGTGCTGTCCTGGTTATGAGAAGATTCCTGGAGAGAAGGGCTGTCCAGCTGGTACCACCTCTCACACTCAACACACAAGATTCATTCTGACACGACTGAACTGTTGACTGTTGAGTGCTATGATCTGCGTGTGCTTGTCATTGCAGCGCTGCCTCTGGTGAACATATACAACACTCTGGGCGTGGTGGGAGCCACCACCACCAAGATGTACTCAGAAAGAGCCCAACTGAGGGAGGAGGTTGAAGGTCCTGGAAGCTTCACCTTCTTCGCCCCAAGTAACGAGGCCTGGGCCGCCCTGCCGACGGTCAGTACCGGCCAACATCCACCAACTGTCCCTGAGAACGGACTGGCATCATGCTGCTGACCTTGGTGCTGACTTGGGTAGAATAGAATAGAATAGAATAGAATAGAATAGAATAGAATAGAATAGAATGTTTTTATTGTCATCATACACAAGGTACAACAAAATAAAAAGACAACTCCAGTGGTGCAGAAGTATAAAAGTAAAAGTATAAAAAGACAGATAAGAATATCTACATGTATTTAAAGGAGCCAGTAGGACGTTTATACAGTCAGCCAGATGGTAGAATAAGTATATGGCACTGTTGGGGTAGGAACACTGTGGATAAATGAGAAATATAAATAAGAGAAATAAAGAATTATTATAAGTAATAAATATATGCAAAGTACAGAGTACAGTATCATGTATAATGATAATTAAAAACGTAGTTATGATATAATTATATATAGTATAATACAGTATAGTATAATATAGTATCGTATAGTATCATATAAATAATAATATATGTGGTAAATAGAACAGATTATAGACTGATGTGCTTTCGGTACCCGTACTGCACTTGGCTAGAACGTGTTGGTGAGTCTGGATGTGCGGGCCTGGATGGACCGGTACCTCCTTCCTGAGGACAGCAGTGATGGTGATGCTTCTGGTGTCATAGATGTCTGACAGAGAGGACAGCTGTGCTCCCATGATGCTCTGTGCTGACTTCCTGACTCTCTCCAGAGCCTTCTTGTCAGCCTGAGAGCAGCTCCTGTATCTGTGTCTGTTGCTGTGCTGCAGGAGATCCTGGACGCTCTGGTGAGCAACGTGAACATCGAGCTGCTGAACGCTCTTCATTACCACATGGTGAACCGCCGGCTGACCTCCGAGGAGCTGAAGCATGGATCCTCCTTCCCCTCCATGTACCAGGACTCCCACGTCCATATTCACCACTACAGCAACGGGGTGAGTGAACACACACTCTAACACACACTTTAACACACTAATTCACACTGGGACCCACTGGAACAAACAGACACTGTGGACTTGGACAGAATAACAGATGCCTCATCTCCTCAGATCGTGACAGTGAACTGCGCTCGTCTGATCAAACCCGACCAACATGCCACCAACGGCATCGTGCACGTGGTTGACCGTGTTATCACCGCTATCTCCAACGACATGCAGGCAATCATTGACATTGACGACGACCTGGAGACGCTGCGCGTGAGTACATTCATCAGAGAGTGAGTCAGTCAGTGGTGCAGGAATAATCAGAAACTCTTCTGAAAGATGAAATGTGTTGTGTGCGTCAGCCAGCTGTCTCCAGTCTACCACTGTGCTCTGAGGTCTATAACTGGTTGGAGTCGCCTCCTGCCACTGTGACCTGTATGCTAAAGCTGGCCGGCCTTCCTTGAACAAAAGACGACACGGTCACTGGATGACTCTGATCTATAAGGCTCTTCTCGGATTGGTTCCTGTTTATTTCGTCTGTTCTCTTCAGAGAATTAAAAGCCATTCTGCCTTATGGTCAAAAGATGTTCTGCACCTGCTCCTCGTGTTCGGACTGAAATGGGAAAAAAAGCTTTTAGTTTCTCTGCCCCCTCTGCTTGGAATACCCTTCAATGGGAGCTAAAAGTGTTACTGATCCTTATGGGGCGCCGCTACAGCTCACCTGGTTGAGCTGGCGTCCCATGTGCAGGGCGACAGTCCCCATGTGGAGGTCGTGGGTTTGAATCCCACTCATGGCCCTTTCCCACACGTCCTCCCCCATTCTTCTCCCCTACTTTCCTGTTTCTCTCTCTCTCTGCACCATGAAACAAAGGCCAAAAAAATAAGTTAAAAAAACAAAGCTGTCGGCGCTCATGTCTGTTGAAGCCTTGAGTTCTTTCCTAAAGGACCGGCAACAGAATTCCACTCAGCAGTGCTGTTACTCCAAAGCTCATCGCTCCTGCACTTTATCTGCTTGCTGTCTGCACGCTCCATTTTTCATCTTTATCTTGTCTTCTGTTGTGTTTATTTGTGGACGTGTGCTGCTGCCTTTCTCGGCCAGGTCACCCTGGTGAAAGAGGTTTTGATCTGAACGGCTCTTTTATCTGGTTAAACAAAGGAAAAATACCACAAATAAAAATACGTTCTGTGTTTCTGCGTCTCAGACGGCCTTCGCCGCCGCCGGTCTGACCTCCATCTTGGAGAATGAGGGTCAGTACACCGTTTTCGCTCCCACCAACGAGGCCTTCGAAAAGATTCCTGCGGAGACCCTGAACAGAATCCTGGGAGACCCCGTGGCTCTGAGAGGTACCAGCAGGAGGCGCTGTCTGCCTCTGTTTGACATGTGATGATGTTTGCAGTTGAGCTGAGTCCACCTCTGTCGCCCCCCTCAGACCTGCTGAACTACCACATCCTGAAGCACATGCAGTGTGCCGAGTCGATCGTGTCCGGGACCCCGATGGAGACGCTGCAGGGCACCGTGCTGGAGGTCGGCTGTGACGGAGACCAGATGACTCTGAACGGAAAAGCTATCATCACCAAGAAGGACCAGCTGGGAACCAACGGAGTCATCCACTACATCAGCGAGCTGCTCATCCCAGACTCAGGTACTGATACTGGAGTTAGTACCAATAATGCTACCACTGAAACTGATACTGCATCTAATACTTGTAAAGTACTGCAACTGAAACAAAGATGGACCCACCTCATCAATGAGAGGCTCATTCCAGATCCAGGTACTGCTGATACTGCACCTTCTACTGAAACTACTGCTTCTTCTAATGCTGAGAAAGTACAAGGCGTCCCGACTAAACTAAAAATAAATGAAAAGAAACCATCATCCACTAAATCTACAAGCTGCACTAACGACTGGTGCTGTCAATGCTGCAGTATAGGCTGAGTCTACTCCCTCCTGTCTGGTAGAAACTGACCATTAGTTCTAGTTCAGATTGCAGCACCAGGGCTTCTGACTTATTTGATCAGACCACATCACATCAGACCAGTCGTGCACTTTTCCATCAGCTCGTTGTTCACTTTGATTTGTGGTGATGGTGTTTAAAGCTCACCGCAGTGTGAACCCAAGACAGGCAGCAGAAATGTTGCTGCTTCAACAGGAGCTCACAGCCTCAGACCTCCAGGTGTAACCCCTCTGAGGGTTTGAATCTAAAGAGTCTTTTTCCATCTAAGCCCTTCAGCTGTGGAGAAAAGGCTGCAGTATCTCTGACTTCTTTTAAATCCCGTTGCAACTGCTTCGGTCTGACGAAGTGAAGGCCATGCATCATTTCCTCTCAGTCAGCCGACAAATCTACAGAAATGAAGGACACATACAACAGTTCAACTACACAAAGTTTCACAGAAAAGTGAAGCTGTAAGTAATTAGATGGATTCAAATGAAAAGAAGTCTTTCAAGCTCGATTCAGTTCAGCTGCTGGCAGTAATGCCTCACAGCGTCCATACGACTAATATCACTAATATAAAAGAAACAAAGCTGAAAAGGCACGGTCATCGTGTGCTTCTCAGACCGGGCACAATAGTTATTTTGGGCCATATCGTCTATTCCACCTTTCCCCTCATCTCACAGGTGTGACCCTGAACCAAACGGTGGTCATGTGACTTGTTGCATCCTCCATCGAGTCAACTTTGTCAGAAACAGCACCATGTTTCTCGTTTATTGTATTTTCCAGCTGTTTTGATGATCATATAAATTCAAACATTTATGAAATTATGGCAGAATATAAAAACAAATCTGTCTTTTGGACATTTACACACTCGTTCAAACTAATTTTACAGACTTTCTTTTCTGGGATTCTGTCCTTCTGTTGTTGATTGAGGTTCAGCACCTTGTAACTCTTAATATTGATGAAGTTGTTGTTATTGTCATAGAAGCATTGTACCCAGCAGCACTAGCAGCGCTGCTTTGTCTCCTGCAGCTAAAACTCTCCTGGAGCTGGCTGAAGGTTCGTCTGTTTCCATGGCCACCAAGTTGTTTGTGGAAGCGGGTCTGACATCCCACCTGACGGGCTCGGAGGCTCTGACCCTGCTGGCTCCTCTGGACGAAGCTTTCAAAGGTAATTCCCCCACGCCGACTTCGTCTCCTCAGATCTCTCCTTCATCATCTCCTCGTCATTTCTGTGTTAGTTCTGTTTTTCAATGAGGCCTAAACATATTGAAACGTTTGAATAAAGTTTGATAAAAACACAGAAGCTTTGCTGACCTGGAGCTAGCGTGTGCAGCAGCCCTGTGGAACCGTCACCGACATGTCACATGATTCTAAACTTCATCAGCTGCATTACTTCGACACTACTTTCTCTGATGAATGACCACAAACAAATCCTTTAGAAAAACTATATTTTGAAAATTCAGGCCCCAAAGCAGAAACTCAACGCAACCAAAGTGAATCCAGTTGTGATGACTGAAGCTAAACTGAGTCCACCTGTGAGTTCCTGTCAGTCGAACTGCATGAACATGGTTCTAAAATGAACTGCCGACACCAGAACTTTCTCAGTTTTGTTGGTTAAATGAATATTCATGTTTTCAAATAAATGAATCATCGTGTTTATGTACGACCTGTCCAGGGTGTCCCCTGCCTTCGCCCTGAGTCAGCTGGGATAGGCTCCAGCCCCCCACGACCCTAGTGAGGATCAAGCGGTGTAGAGATAATGGATGGATGTGTCTATGTATTGTGATTTCAATATCAATCAAGACTAATTATTATTTTTGCCATAATTTTCCAGCCAAAGAAGCAGGTCTGTGTTCAGTGTGTTTAATGTCTCCTCACTTGTGTCTGACAGGCAGCGTGACGATGACTCCCGACATGAGGAAGCTGATGACCAACCACATCATGAAGGAGCAGCTGTCCTCCAAGGCTCTGTACCACGGTCAGGAGCTGGAGACGCTGGGAGGCCTCAAGCTCAGAGTGTTTGTGTACAGAAATGTAAGAACATCAACATTTTAGAGAGCAGTGTTGCCACACCGTCTCAGATTCTCTTTATCTATCTATCATTTGGGAGTCAGTACTTTAAAATATTTTGGCGGAATTTTGAGAATTTCAGATATTTTCAGACCTGGGATATTGTTAGATATTATACAGTAGAAACCACTGGTTTACATCCACTGAATAAAAGACATGAAGTCAGTCAGGATCACCAACATTAGTTCTATTTGCTAAACACCAGAATAATGAGAGAGAGAATTTTTATGACTTTCTTCAGAGTCAGAAGTTTCCATCCATCTCCTCAGTATCTGCTAGCGTTGCCTTTAAACTCTATGACTTGGGTCAAACGTTCTGGGTTTCCTTCCACAAGCTTCTCACAACAGTCTGATGAGTTCTGGCCCATTCCTCCTGACAGAACTGGTGGAACTGGGTCAGGTTTGTTGGTCTCCTTGCTCCACTGATGTTCTCCAGGATGGAGATCAGGGCTTTGTGATGGCCACTCCACAACACTGACTCTGTTGTCCTGAAGCCTCTCTGTAGCTAATCTGGAGCTATGCTGAGGGTCATCGTCCATCTGAAGACCCATTAGTGCCCAAGCTTTAACTTCCTGCTGATGTCTGGAGATGTTTCTTCAGTATCTCCACATCATGTTCTTTCCTCATGATGCCATCTATTGTGTGAAGGTCACCAGTCCCTCCACAGCATGATGCTGCCACCCCCGTGCTCCACAGCTGGGATGGTGTTCTCAGGCTTCCAGCTTCCTCCTTTTTCCTCCAGATGTACCGATGGTCATTAAGGCCAAACAGTTCAGGTTTAGTTCCATCAGACCACAGGACATGTCTCCACTGATGAAGCTCTTTGTCCCTGTGTGCATCTACAGACTGTAATCTGTCTTTTCTATGGTTCTTCTGGAGTGATGTCTTCTTCCTCTCTCAGCAGCCTTCCAGCCCATGTCGGTACAGGACTGGTTCCACTGTGGATAATGACTGTCTGACCAGCTTCAGCAGCATCTTCACAAGGTCTTTATCTTCTGTTCTGGGGTTGATTCGCACATTTCAACCAGAACACTTCATGTCTGGACACAGAACCGTCTCCTTCCTGAGCCTATGATGGCTGGACATTCCCATGGTGGTTATACTGATAGAACTGTCTGAACAGATGAACGTGGAACCTTCAGCCATCTGGAAGTTGTACCCAAGGATGGACCAGACTGGTGGAGGTCCACAGTTCTCCTCCTGGTATCTTGGCTGGTTTCTTTAGATGTTCCATGTTGTCACTAAAGGCAGCAGTGTGTTTGAGGTGTGCCTTAAAATACATCCACAGGTGTTCCTCCAGGTAACTGATGTTGTCAATTAACCAATCAGAAGCTTCCAAGGCCATGACATCATCATCTGGGCTTTCCCAAATAGCTTGAAGGATCTTAGTGGATGTAAACTTCTGACTTTGAAGAACGTGATGAAGCATTCTCTCTGTCATGATTCTGGTGTTTAGCAAATAGAACTAATGTTGGTGATCCTGACTGACTTCATGTCTTTTATTCAGTGGATGTAAACCAGTGGTTTCTACTGTATGTTTAAGGTTCAGTATCTCCAGAAGTGAAACTCTCACAGACAGAATTGTTTTCACCAGATCCAACTGCTTGAACAGCTCTAGCAGAGAAGAAATGTATAATTATTGGTCCTTGAAAATGGAAAAAAGTGAAAAGTTTTCAAAGAAGGCTGGTATTGGGGCCCTAGAAAGCTTCTGTAAGTGTATATATGGATTCAATTCAATTCAATTTAATATTTTTTTCTTTTTAAAGAACGCAGAGTTTAAAGAGAACCCAACAAGCCAAAGTAGCCTTTGGACTCCCTCTGAGCAAGTGGTCGGCAACGGTGGGAAGGGAAATCTAACATCAGTAGAAGTTTATGTGTTATTGACAAACCAACGAGCCAGTTTGTACTGTTTTAACAAACAGGTGATGGAGACTCATCTGTAGGAGCACATAAACTGGAGGTCTTGTCACTATATGTGCAAAGCTACAAGCTGCTTGTTGTCTTCATGTTAGAATTTAGCAACATATGGCTACTTGGGCTAATTTGGCCTTTACGTTCCCATACAGAACCCTGAACAGAAAACTAATGATAATTCAACACACATCACAGTAAACTTTGTGTTTGTCGAAATTTAATTGAATTCAATTTTATTTGTGTAGTGTGTATGTCATCTCACAGTGCTCAGCATAGGAAGGCATAGACCTCAGCTTGCCCTCTCCGGGTCGATGGAGAGTCCTTGCCTCAAGTGGAGGAGTTCAAGTATCTCGGGGTCTTGTTCACGAGTGAGGGGCGGATGGAACGTGATGGATTAACAGATGGATCGGTGCAGCGTCTGCAGTGTTGCGGTCGCTGTACCGGACCGTCGTGGTGAAGAGAGAGCTGAGCAAGGCAGCAAAGCTCTCGATTTACCGTTCAATCTACGTCCCAATCCTCACCTATGGTCATGAGATCTGGGTAATGACCGAAAGAACGAGATCGCGGATACAAGCGGCCGAAATGAGTTTCCTCCGCAGGGTGGCCGGGCGCTCCCT
>NW_007579582.1:6702-8244 GCF_000690725.1 Stegastes partitus | reverse complement strand
GGAAGTTTCTTTTTGTTTCCAGAATGTTCTTTGTAAATGTAAGATAACTAAAGATGTTCTAAAAAGATTTGGAGAACTTCTCCTGCCATCTGTGGAGCAGGAGCCCCACGTTGACACCGCATCGGTTCTCCAGTCATGCATCAACCGGTCACTTATTCATTAGAATCACGTGACTTGTGGCTGATGGTGAACGTCGTCTGCCGTGTTGAAGCTGCTTCTGTCCAGCAGCACTCGCCGTACCTGTACATCCACTCAGGTGTTCTGTCTTCTCGCCACAGAACCTGTGCATCGAGAACGCCTGCATCGCTGCTCATGACAAGACCGGACGCTATGCCTCCATGTTCACCGTGGACAAAGTCCTCACTCCACCAATGGGGACCGTGATGGACGTCCTGAAGGCCGATGACCGCTTCAGGTGAGGACACTCGTGAATTATGTTTGCCAGGTAGACAATGGCACAGCATCAGTCACCTACTGAGCAACCTGCAGCAGTTCCAGCTGGTTTCCATCCACAGCTTTCATTGTTTCTGGGTGTTTTTCAGTCTGCTGGTCGGTGCCATCCAGACTGCAGGTATGACGGAGCTGCTGAACCAGCAGGGGGCGCTCACCTTCTTCGCCCCTACCAATGACGCCTTCAACGCCCTGCCACCGGCCGAACTCAACAAGCTGATGCGTGAGTATCTCCGGCTGGAACACCAGGAGCTCTGTGGTTGTCATGGAGGGTCTTTACTTCAGTTCTAAATAAGTCAAGTTAGCCTCCATAACATCTGAATCTACAATGATCAGAAAACACTCATAGAAAAGCAATCAGATAAAAGCACAATGCCTCACCGAAAGACAAAAACATTACAGTAAAATAAGAACAGAACAGAGGAGTAGGAACGAGTGCTGGTGATAATTCTGACGAAGTGCAATAAAAGACACGAAAGAAAAAAAGAAAATATTTAATATAGAGCACATAGAAATGAATGACACAAACCACTGACACTGATGTCAGTGTTCACACTAAGGATTGTGATCCTTAATATTCNGTTTTGTGTTGGTTGCAGGAAGCTGCTGTGGCATCCTGATGAATCAGCTGCCTCCTTGTCCAGACGTGACAAATAAAACCAGCTTGATTTTCATGTTTTCCACATTGTTAAAGGCAGCATTTCAACAAGCAGGCTGGCTTTGAGAGTTTCCTTCATGTCATGCTGTTTGTAGCTGATGGCTGTGGCTCGGCGCATCTCTTTCTTCATCTTCACCTGAAGTCAGTTAGCATGTCAGAGGAAAAACAGAAAGGTTTGCTGATTATTTTAAACCTGTATAGGACAGCAGCAGTGGAGAGAGAAGAGAAGTGGTGAAGGTCTGACCAGCTGGGAATCAAACCGTGAACCGGTGGTCTGTGGCTGAATCGCTCGGATGTCGAGTCGCCCTCAAAGGGTCTGAATGCATTAAACTGTCTGCACGTCCTGCTGCATCCTCCAGAGCTTGTGGTGGTGTGAGTCAGAGTTCATCTGCACGGAGCAGGAACCAGCAGGATGATGGAGGAACAACCACGAT
>NW_007579582.1:0-5006 GCF_000690725.1 Stegastes partitus | reverse complement strand
TGGCACTTGTTGGGTTAATCTTGTGTTTCTACTGTGAAGCTGTCTGGCTCAGCAGCTGCTGCTTTCAACATGCTGGATGATGGTCTGAGGTGTTGTCTTTGTGTCCTCAGCCGACTCGTTCTCTGCTCCTTGTTTGGTCTGAACATTCACAAAGTGTTTATGTGACACTCAGCTGAACGAGGCTTCAACCTGGTTTAGAATAAACCCTTAGTGCTTCCTAATAAAGGCATGCAGAGCTCCAGGTATTCATCCAACCAGCCTCTGGCTCTGCTCATGCAGCACATCATGACCACACAGTGAGGTTTTACTAGAACCACGCCCTCTAGTGGTGACTGTGCTGATGACAGAGGAGGAGGACAGGTGGAGGGACGGGCCCACAAAGCACCACACGTTATCCCCAAAAAAGACGTCTTAAAGAAAGCCACCGTTTATCAGCCAGAGCTGATAAAGGAACCACCAGGATGAAGAGAAAGTTCTGCAAAGTTCTAGTATTTTCAGAGTGAAAACATCACGTCTGAGCTTAAAACAATAATATAAAGTTCACTTTATTCTACGTGTCAAAAACACATTTAACAAACAAACAAAAATAAAACGTTTGCTCAAGACGGATTATTTAAAAGCTAAAAAACTACTATACCTGCCTTCACCCTGAGTCACCTGGGATAGGCTCCGCCCCCCATGACCCTGGTGAGGATTAAGGTGGAGAGATGATGGATGGATGGATGGATTAAATATTTATCGCATGTAAAGACAAAACTGTCTCAAAGGCACTAAAATCCAAACACAGACGACAGCAGGAAGAGGGAAAATGACAGATGAGGGAAAATGACCACAAATAAGGAAAAAATTACACAAATGACTCAAAATGATCAAAACGAGACAGAAAACAAAAGAAAGGAGACAAAACTCTCTGTCAGAGTTTGTCGAGGCTGTAGAGATGTCAGTGGTCTCCATGTTGTCCTGTGTTGGTAACATCTGTGGACAAAATGTTGGAAATGTTGCTTCCAGGATTTTTACATTTTGGTGAAATAAATCATCACACATACTGTTTTTTCCTCTTTCTTCACGTGTCTGTGTCCACAGAGGTGCAGAGCTTCATGTTGCAGTGAAGAGAAACAGCCGGTGACATGGCGCCAACACAAACCAAACCAAACGTATCAGTAACCAGCTGTGTGTCTGTCTGCAGGTAACCCTCAGGAGCTGTCAGGTGTGCTCCGGTATCACCTGGGGGAGGGCATGCTGGTCAGCGGGGGGGTCGGGTCTCACACCAGACTGAAGCCTCTGCAGGGGGAGAAGCTGGAGCTGGGCGTGGTCAGTCCAGACTTTATTTAAGCATCGTTCATTATCACCAGCTGTACTGAAGCTGCAGCTTTCATCGGTGCTCTCTGTGTTGCAGCGGAACTACACGGTGTACGTTAACAAGGTCCCGGTGGCCGACGCCGACCTGATGGCCACCAACGGAGTCGTCCACGCCGTCAGCAGCGTCATCAAACCTCTGCGTGAGTCCTATCAGGAACAGTCACTCCTAGCTGAGCTAAGATCTAAGCAGAACGGAGGTTCGGTGCTGAAGATCCAACTCTGATCGTTTCTGTGAATTCACATGATGTTTGGAAAGGCGTCTGATCTGCTCCTGCTGCTCTGCTCCACCGCTTTTATTCTGACACCCCTCATGTTCTCTGTTTCTGCAGAGACCAAAGCAAAACTTTAAGGTTGACATTTGTTGGAAATAAAATCATGTTTCATATTTCAGGGCCAAACATTGAGAATTAGCAGAGAGCAGAGAGAGAAAAGAGGTTTTAATGTTCTCCAGCTGTGACTGAATCAGAGTCTGCTTCTGGTTCCATCACTGCCTTTGTTCATGGAGAAGACTTGCAGAGTTCGAGTCATTCTGGAAGTTTGGTCGTTTCGAGTCGATTTACACACGATAAGCAACTTTAGACATTTTGGACAAATTGTGAGTGATTGTGGATATTTTTGCATCATTGTCACCCAATTGTAAGCAATTTTTAAATTCTTCTTCTTCTTCTTCTTCTTCTTCTTCTTCTTATTGTTATTATATTATTTTTTTTAGCCTTTTGGATAGGATTAGGGTTTTTTTTTTGACATTTTTCTGTCATTTTTCTTTTCTTTTATTTCTGAAAAAAATCTTTCTGGGCACTTTTATTTTAAAAATTTCATGTAATTAACCTTTTTTTTAAACATCATTTTGGACATTTCCTTTAGAGCACAACGTCACTCACAGAGTTGTAATAAAGAATGAGGAGTTTCTGGAAGTGTGATGTACCATCCAGAGCAGCTGCCTGGTTATTCAGTGCGTTTGCGTTTCTGAGGTCTGTCGGATTGTAGAAGAAGAAATGTACAGGCCATCCAGGCTTCTACGTCCTTCAGAATGTTTGAAGTTTGTTTTTCATTTGGCTTCATAGATAGATACAGCTGGGTGTCATCTGCATAGAGGTGAACATTTCATCAGCATTTCCTATTCCTAAGTCTGCTGACCTCCTGTTTCCTAATGCTTCTGCAGCTCCGAAGGTGGACCGAGAGCAGGCCGATGGACCGGCAGCTCCTCCCAGATCAGATGCTTCCTCCAGGGTAAGACCAACCTTAACATCACATTAACTAACAGAACTCTCTCCATCATGTTGTCCATTGATCACATGTGACTGTAGCTCCTCAACTCTTCACATGGTCGTATCAGCCAGAAAAACCAAAGTTAGATATTTTCCCTCAAATGATTCACACCTGGGCGTCGTGGGGAAATGCTCCTGGTGCACCGCTGCGAGTGGTTCCAGCTGGCAGCGAATCAAATATCTGTGAGCTGGTAGAAAGAATCTTCAGCTTTATGGTGAATCAGGAAGCTGACAGGAGGGAGGGAATTCTCTGACCAAGTTTGATTGAGTGAGTGTTGATTCACGCTGAGCTGGCTGCAGGATCTGTGAGTCTGACGCCCTCCTCTGTGTCTTGCAGGCCGACGCCCGGAGTTTCAGAGACGGTGAGTGTTTGTGATTTCTTCTGCAGTCGTTGCTGCAGGAGCGAACCTGACTCTGTGTTTGTTTCTCCAGAAGATCTGTTCCAGAAGGTGGTGAGGAGTCGCTCCAGCAGGACGATGAACCTCAGTCAGTAGACTTGCAGAGAGGGAGGAGCTCAGCAGCCTTAACCACCAACAAAGAAGCAGAAGACAAAGCGCCACAGGTCACGTCTTGAAGGAAAAATCCCCTGAAATCCTCTGAAGCTGCTGCTGTTGGTTCCTGCTGCTGCTGCAGAGGAGCTCAGGTGGATTTTTGCAGTTTGTGAAGAAGAAATGTTGTTCGTCAAGTATTTTAAATTGCTTTTTGCATTTTTATTTTTTATTTTTTGTTAAATTTAGTTTTCTGTCTGGTTTCAGAGTCTGAAGCGTTGTGAGTGTGTTTTGTACTCGATGTCGTCCTGCAGCTTGTCGAACGCGGTGACCTGACGGCTTTTCAGGAGCGTTGCTTTGTGTTTTTGTAAAATAAAGCTGAAAAGTGAGACCACACCATCCGGCTTCATTCACATCTGAAACGTCACAAATCAGCCACAATCTGTGCACGTTTCCTCCGTGCACGCTCACAGGAGGATCAGAGTTATGAAATATTAATATGGTCCAGGTGAGGCCAACAGACAGAACTGCATTTTACAGGATTCAATGTGACACAGCGAATGCCTCGCAGGGAAACAGACGGTTCATCGAGTCCACAAAGAGAAAGACGATCTGCTCTGGAGGAGTTTTAATGAAACACCACCAAACCAAAGCCAGCATTCTAACCTATCACCTCCACTGTCTGGTAAACTGAAGGTTTCCTGCATGAATCCATCAGTTGTTTGGCCTCTAAGATACCAGAGAATGCTTCCCCAGATGTCCTGCTGACTGTCACAGAGGAGGAAAGAAACCAGAAAATACTCACACTGAAGAAACATTTAGACCAGGGGTCTCCAATCCTGGTCCTGGAGGGCCACAGTCCTGCATGTTCTAGATGTTTCCCTCTTCCTACACACCTGATTCAATGATCAGGATGGTTATCAGGCTTCTGCAGAGCTGGAAGATGAGCTGATCATATGAGTCACAGGGAACCATCTAGAACATGCAGGACTGTGGCCCTCCAGGACCAGGACTGGAGACCCCTGATTTAGACTGTTTATAGTAGAAATACTTAAACTTTATTGACATTGTCAGAGATTATTTTAATAGCTGACAAATGAATCCCATCTGTTCAATTTTGGAGTAATCTGATTACTGTAAGGCCACACAGGTTGCAGTTGTTTGACATTTAACTGATAACGTGGGTTGTTTTCTGTCAAACGTCAGTAAAACAGAGAGTCTTTGTGTGAACTGAAACGTGGCCTCCAGGCTGCAGAAACACGACGACTGAGACACCAGCTTCTCTGCACGCGCTCCCTCCGCCTGCCTTTATTGAATTACCTGTCTGCTATTTGATTAGCGGTGGCCGACTCTCTGCTGCCGCTGCTGGTTTCTTTTCCCTCCCGCTGCGCTTCCATCCCATCGGCTAATGCAGAACACGTTGGAGCTGCAGGTCTGTGGCATCCACAGGTGTGTATGTGCAGGTGAGTGACAGCGGCAGCAGGATGCCACCTTCTGAGACCGAAGACGAGAACCAGAGCAACTAACTGAACAACAAGCCTTTAACCCACAGACTGACTGCCAACTGGTACGGTGTAGTGAAGGACAGTAGAATATAAATGATAGAACAGCCTCGTGTCACAAAATGTAGTAATGTGTAGTAAAAAGTACAGTAGAGTGTGAATTATACAACAGACCAGTGGTTCTCTCTCACTTTCTGAGCCACGACCCCCAAGATAACAGACGTTTGTGTTCGTGACCCCCAATTTGAATTTTTAATATATTGTGTGCAATAACTCTCTAGAATGAATGTGTTCATTCCACAGATTAATCTCTTGACATTAACACGCTCATTTTCTTTTGAATGAATGAATGAATTTATTTCAAACAAATGAAAGGAAAAAAATATTTT
>NW_007579581.1:127783-129415 GCF_000690725.1 Stegastes partitus | reverse complement strand
TAATAATCCGAGCAGTTCCAATAGGGTCTTCGCACCCTTTGGTGCTCGGACCCTAATAATAATAATAATAATCACAACGATTACAATAGGGTCCTTGCACTGGTGTGCTCGGACCCTAATAATAATAATAATAATAATAATCACAACGGATACAATAGGGTCCTTGCACCGTTAGTGCTCGGACCCTAATAATCCGAGCAGTTCCAATAGGGTCTTCGCACCCTTTTGGGTGCTTGGACCCTAATAATCACAAGGGTTTCAATAGGGTCTTTGCACCGTTAGTGCTCGGACCCTAAATATAAAAAATTATGACGGTAAAAAGTGTTGTTACTGCAAATGGTACAAGACAGGAATGCTAATAGAAAACTGTTACAGATGTTATCTAATCTGTGTTTTATCAGCTACAGTACCAGCAGAGATATTTACAGTGTGTGATACTGTAACTACACAGCTTCATTCAGTGATATTAGTAATGCACAACTCAGCATGTTATTATTGTTTTAAGTGTGACTATGCTGCTGCCTTCTTGGCTAGGGGCCTGTACTACGAAGCGAGATCAACATACCCAGGATATCTTTCAGAGATCCGACTTGACTAACCCTAACAATCGCACTCAGGATAACTGGTCCTATGATGGTGGCTATCAACTTGGTAAGACGAAGTAACTTCAAGTATGAGCACATGCACATAAAATGGGTGGCATTATCGGCACCTGACCAATCCCGACTATGGACAAGTCTGGCTGCAGAGCGGCTCACTTTACTGCCGAGGAGCAGGATATAATCTGTACAAAATATGAAGAATATAGAAACATTTATACTTGTGGCAAAACTGACATTTTTTTTTTTTTTTTTTAAATTTCAGCGACAACCCTGGCGGTGTGCAAAGAATGTGGGAACAAATTAGGAACAAACATAAAAACATCATTCAAAGCGGTGTAGCTTTTTAACTTATCCTACAAATACAAGTTTTAATGCTAAAATCAGTTTACTGCTGTGGGGTGATATTGTTATGGAAAAAAAAATATGAAACAGCTTTGACATTGCCTGTAGCCAACAGGGGAAAAAAATGAATGAAGGAAGACAGGAGCTCAGAGATCCTGGTCAGAGTGTGCTAAGGGGTTTTGCCAGTCCTGAAAGCCCTCGCACTCCTCAGTGATCCTTCACTGCTCACGCTCATGTGTAGCGGGTCTTCTATAAATGCCGGTGATGCCATTTTGTTGAGAACTGCGTCGTTTTGTACTCCTTCTGAGGTTTTACGGGAGAGAACTGATTTTCAGTGGGTGGTGTTTTTAATCTCAACCTCAAACATAACCTGCTGTGGAGCAAGTTAGCCGTTCAGCGTAAGTTACCATGGTGATGCACCCTGGTAAGAAGAGAACCACCTTTGTAGGACCGAAAACCCAGGACTTAACCTGAAGGTACCTCGCTAACCCTAAATCCTGCTTCGTACTACAGGCCCCAGATCTCCCTTCTAAAGGAGATCTCTGATCGCAATGAGACTAACCTGGTTTAAAAAATCCTAAATAAAAATAAAAATGTTTGCAGATAAAACAAATTCCCTCAGCTGAGAATCTGTATCACTCATAAGTAACAGTCAGTAAATGATTTGGTTAAAGGGAGACGCTCTTTC
>NW_007579581.1:125903-127008 GCF_000690725.1 Stegastes partitus | reverse complement strand
TGGAGCCAAACTGGAGTCTTCACACTGTTCTATTGATCCAAACCATGAAATCATCTCTGATTAGATGTTTCCATCCTCCATGTGTCAACACAGAGCAAACATTAAAGGTTTTACATTCAACTTCCTCACTGCAGCCAGAATTATTGTAACGTTTCAGTGTTTTCTAGTCAGATATTATGATGTAAATACTCACTGTTAATAACCAACAGATCAAACTGAGAGTCAGTAATTGTTCGTCCTGATTCAGTCTGTGTGCAGATGTAACGACCATCATCCTCCACTCTGACCTTCTTTATAACCAGAGAACATTTCTCTGTAACACTCAGTCTGTCTGATTTATCTGCAGCTCCTCTCTGAATGTGCCCAGATTTAAACAGTATCATTGTGTATATGTTTGTTGAACCACTGTAGGTCCAGACAGTACTGTGACATTTATCATGAAGATCTTTGACATGTTCACAAGGCAAAGTGGCTTCATCTCCAACTCTGACAGTGATCCTGGAATAATGTTGAATCACTGCTGCTGAGAAAATGAGAGAAATACAAAATACAAACTTAGATAAAGTACAACCTTTATGTTTATACATGTTAAAATGTAATGAGACAGTTGAAGATGGAAACATTGTGATGTAAATACTCACTGTTGATAACAGACAGATTAACCTGAGAGTCAGTAATTGTTCGTCCTGATTCAGTCTGTGTGCAGGTGTAAAGACCATCATCCTCCACTGTGACCTTCTTTATAACCAGAGAACATTTCTCTGTAACACTCAGTCTGTCTGATTTATCTGTAGCTTCTCTGTGAATCCTCCCGTATTCAAACAGTGTCATTGGGTATCTGTTTGTTGAACCACTGTAGGTCCAGACAGTACTGTGACATTTATCATGAAGATCTTTGATATGTTCACAAGACAAAGTGACTTCATCTCCAACTCTGATGGTGATCCTGGGTCTATGTTGAGTTACTGCTGCTGAGAAAATGAGAGAAATACAAACTTCATGAAGAGAAACAGAAAAGAAACAAAAAGCTTAATTTCATACATACAGCAAACTTGTCTGTCTCAGTTAAATAGGTAAATATTTTTTACTTGATAAACTGTCATTA
>NW_007579581.1:124132-125400 GCF_000690725.1 Stegastes partitus | reverse complement strand
TCACTTCCCACTGAAGCAACAATGACTTCATTTCCTCCTTATTCATTATAAGTTATCTTGAGCTCATCATGTCATTCTTTAAATCTCTACAATTAATTTTGTTCTTAGTATATAAATATATATGCTTTTAAATTTGCGTTTTTAAGAAGTTCTTTAGTCTGACATTAAGTCTAAACATGAACACAATGCTACAAACTTCATCTTCCAGTTAATAACAGTTTGTTGACTCTAATCATCAGAACGTGTCATAAACGTCTCACTTATATTCTTCAGATGGTGTTTATTATGAACAGACAGTGAAACTCTTCATCCACTGTTCACTCTTGATGTCAGTGATGCACAAACAGATACTATTTTAGTGCTCTGAGACCTGCTGCTTCTTTCTCACAGGAACTTTTCTGAGAATAAAATAGGAAGTGTTTTGGTGAGAATGTGGTACAACAGCAGCAGCTCTGAAGGTTTTACCCACAGATGATGACCAAACATCCAGTGTGGTTAAAACATTGATGTGAATCATTTGAATTGTCTGAGCAGCACACACCTACAGTTTCCTTTTTTCAAATCTAAAGAAAGATGTTGGTTCAAGTTTAAAAAATAAAATCGATTGAAATTAAAGTTGTAGTTAAATGAAAATACACATTTCAGTTTGTGTATTGAAGCTCATTAATAGATGATGTCGTCCAATGTGGAAGAAAGTCTAAATACTGATCAGTTCAAACACTGATTTTGTTCAACGTCGACACTTTTGCTGTGTTTCGAAGGTTTTAATGACATTTAATGACACTAAAGAGATCAATTATTGTCATGTGAGAGGAGTTTTATATCTCACTGTGTTGTTCTGAGCTGTTAGACGTTTTCTCATGAGGTTTTGGATCAGTTGTGGTCTGTAAGCCACTGGTTCCTCACTGCAGCTTTGATGTAAGACCTGAGAGGAAAGTGTTTTGGTGAGAATGTGGTACAACAGCAGCAGAGCTCTGGAGGTTTTAGCCTCCAGTAGTGACCAGATGACCATCAGAATGACTCAAGACTCATATGAACAGACTGTCAACAGAAGACATGATGACACAAGACAAAAAGACACTGATTAGAATCTTGATGTTCAACTGAATATATATTTTCACAAAACATATCTTAGTATTTTCTACAGAAATGTACTTTAAAGAATTTACCAACTTTGTTTGATTACATAAATGTGACAGGGAGACTTTGGTGTGGACCTTTGGAGGGAAAACCATCCTGCTATTTAAAAGAGATCTTGTTAACAGCAT
>NW_007579581.1:121914-122853 GCF_000690725.1 Stegastes partitus | reverse complement strand
TTTCTGCAGAGATCGAGAAGTTTTTGAAATATGTTTGAACATTAAAGAAAATGAATAGACTGTTGTGTTGACAGGCAGCGCAGCAGCTCGGTTGTTAACACCGTCGCCTCATAGCTAGAAGACACCTGGTTCATGTCGCAGTTAGTACATCTGGGATCTTTCTGTGTAGAGTTTTTATATTCTCTCCGGGTTCTCCAGCTTCCCACAGTCCAAAAGGCATGCTGAGGTTAATTGTTGATTCTAGAGTGTGTGTGAATGTGAATGTGCTTGGTTGTCTGTCTCTAAGGGTAGCCCTGTGATAGACTGGTGACCTGTCCAGGGTGTCCCCTGCTTTCACCCTGAGTCAGCTGGGATAGGCTCCAACCCCCCATGACCCTCGTGAGGATTAAGTGGTGTATAGATAATGGATGGATGGATGGATGGATGGATGTTGTATTGATGTTGGTTTTGGACCCAGATGCAGAACACTGAAAGTTGTGATGGTAAAAGGTGGATTTATTAAATAAACAGCCTTTAAAGGGGAGCAGGTGTTATACAGTCATGTGATACTGATCAACAACTCTAGAATCTTAAATAATAAACATATATGATGTAAGAAGCTTATACACAATGAGACACTGATATTGATGAGCTGATTAATTACAGATTCATACAGTTGGCTGGTTTGTGTAGCTTCTCTTCCTGACTTTGGCTGCAGCTGCTGTGTGGCTTTTAGTCTTTATTTTTATTTTATTATTATTTTTTTTAAAAAATAATCTTCATATTTATTTGGGATTATAGTTTGTTTTTCTGTCAGAGACATGCATCTCTCAACCTGTCCAGGTGTGAAATTTATAAATGAAAAAATTAAATTCAGTAAAGTCAATGTGGAGAAAACATCTCATGTTTGTCATCTGCAGAGTCTGTAAATGGACAAGAATGTTGTCTATCCAGAATGTT
>NW_007579581.1:112990-121465 GCF_000690725.1 Stegastes partitus | reverse complement strand
AATCATCAGGATCAGAAACATTTGAAATGATCTGAATTCAACCATTGTGCTTCCTTCTCTTGTTTTCTGTGTCTTGTTCTCAGGCTCTAAACTCTCAAAGTCTCTGTACGAGTTCCTCTGAAAGACGAATGAAGCATCAACATCCTGATTAATGTCTCCTCCTCCTGTGTGGTTCTTTATGTAGGTGGAGCGTAGCAGCTTCTGTCTCTGATTCTATTTATACGTAAAGAGAGAAAAAACCACAACTGAACATTTCTGTGCTCTATGACCAAACTGACACTCTAATCAGTCTTGTGACTTTTGGTCATTTTAAGGCAAACAGAGAAGTATGAACAACAGGTTATTTCATTAGAGGTGAATAAGAGCAACTATGCAGGAGGTTCAACGTTGTGTTGTAGAGTTGTGTCTCCACTCACTTCCCACTGAAGCAACAATGACTTCATTTCCTCCTTATTCATTATAAGTTATCTTGAGCTCATCATGTAATTCTTCAGATCTCTATAATAACTCCACGGTTGATGGAGCAGAGAAATATTCCAATTAATAAGTTAAACGTCTCACTTATATTCTTCAGATGGTGTTTATTATGAACAAACAGTGAAGCTCTTCATCCATGCTTCACTCTTGATGTCAGTGATGAACAAACAGATACTATTTTAGTGCTCTGAGACCTGCTGGTTCTTTCTCACAGGAACTTTTCTGAGAACTAAATAGAAAGTGTTTTGGTGAGAATGTGGTACAACAGCAGAGCTCTGGAGGTGTTACCCACAGATGATGACCAGACATCCAGTGTGGTTAAAACATTGATGTGAATCATTTGAATTGTCTGAGCAGCACACACCTACAGTTTCCTTTTTCATGATCTAAACAAACATGTAGGCTGAAGTTTAAAAAATAAAATTGATTGAAATTAAAGTTGTAGTTAAATGAAAATACACATTTCAGTTTGTGTATTGAAGCTCATTAATAGATGATGTTGTCCAATGTGGAAGAAAGTCTAAATACTGATCAGTTCACACACTGAGTTTGTTCAACGTCGACACGTCAGCTGTGTTTCGGAGGCTTTTAATGACATTTAATGACACTAAAGAGATCAATTATTGTCATGTGAGAGGAGTTTTATATCTCACTGTGTTGTTCTGAGCTGTTAGACGTTTTNACTTCCTCACTGCAGCCAGAATTATTGTAACGTTTCAGTGTTTTCTAGTCAGACATTATGATGTAAATACTCACTGGTAATAACAGACAGCTCAACCAGAGAGTCAGTAAGTGGTCGTCCTGATTCAAACTGTCTGCAGGTGTAAAGACCATCATCCTCCACTGTGACCTTCTTTATAACCAGAGAACATTTCTCTGTAACACTCAGTCTGTCTGATTGAGCTGCAGCTTCTCTCTGAATCTGCCCAGATTCAAACAGTGTCATAGTGTATCTGTTTGTTGAATCAGTGAAGGTCCAGACAGTACTGTGACATTTATCATGAAGATCTTTGACGTCTTCACAAGACAAAATGGCTTCATCTCCAACTCTGATGGTGATGCTGGAAAAATGTTGAGTTACTGTTGAGAAAATGAGAGAAATACAAAAAGCAAACTTAGACAAAGTAGAGCCTTTAAGTTCATACATATTGAAATTTAATGAGACAGCTGAAGATGGAAACATTATGATGTAAATACTCACTGTTAATAACAGATAGATAAACCCGAGAGTAAGCAAATGTTTGTTCTGATTTAAACTGTCTGCAGGTGTAACGACCATCATCCTCCACTGTGACATTCTTTATAACCAGAGAACATTTCTCTGTAACATTCAGTCTGTCTGATTTATCTGCAGCTTCTCTGTGAATCTGCCCAAATTCAAACAGTGTAACTGCTTGTTGGTGTGTTAAGTAATGGAAGATCCAGACAGTACTGTGACATTTATCATGAAGATCTTTGACATCTTCACAAGGCAAAGTGACTTCATCTCCAACTCTGACAGGGATCCTGGTTCTATGTTGAGTCACTGCTGCTGAGAAAATGAGAGAAATACAAAACGCAAATGTCATTAAAAAGAAAAGAAAAAAAGAAAAAAAAAAGTTTAATTTTTTGCGTACAGCAAACTTGTCTGTTAAATAGCTAAATATTTGTTGCTTGATAAACTCTCATTAGCAACATCAATACAGATTTCTGGTTGTTATTTTAAATATGTACATTTTATGTTTCCTTACCTGTAAATGGAATCATCAGGATCAGAAACATTTTAAATGATCTGAATTCAACCATTGTGCTTCCTTCGCTTGTTTTCTGTGTCTTGTTCTCAGGCTCTAAACTCTCAAAGTTTCTGTACAAGTTCCTCTGAAAGACAAATGAAGCATCAACATCCTGATTAATGTCTCCTCCTCCTGTGTGGTTCTTTATGTAGGTGGAGCATAGCAGCTTCTGTCTCTGATTCTATTTATACGTAAAGAGAAAAAAAAACACAACTGAACATTTCTGTGTTTTATGAGCAAACTGACACTAATGAGTCTAATGACTTTTGGTCACTTTAAGACAAACAGAGAAATATGAACAACAGGTTATTTAATTAGAGGTGAATAAGAGCAACTCTGCAGGAGGTTCAGTGTTGTAGAGTTGTGTCTCCACTCACTTCCCACTGAAGCAACAATGACTTCATTTCCTCCTTATTCATTCTAAGTTGTCTTGAGCTCATCATGTCATTCTTCAAATCTGTTCAATAACTCCACGTTGATGGAGCAGAGAAATATTGCAGTTAATAAGTTAAACGTCTCATATATTCTTCAGATGGTGTTTATTATGAACAAACAGTGAAACTCTTCATCCACTCTTCACTCTTGATGTCAGTGATGCACAAACCGATACTATTTTAGTGCTCTGAGACCTGCTGCTTCTTTCTCACAGGAACTTTTCTGAGAACTAAATAGGAAGTGTTTTGGTGAGAATGTGGTACAACAGCAGCAGCTCTGGAGGTTTTACCCACAGATGATGACCAAACATCCAGTGTGGTTAAAACATTGATGTGAATCATTTGAATTGTCTGAGCAGCACACACCTACAGTTTCCTTTTTCATAATCTAAACAAACATGTAGGCTCAAGTTTAAAAAATAAAATCGATTGAAATTAAAGTTGTAGTTAAATGAAAATACACATTTCAGTTTGTGTATTGAAGCTCATTAATAGACGATGTCGTTCAATGTGGAAGAAAGTCTAAAGACTGATCAGTTCACACACTGAGTTTGTTTATCGTCGACACTTCAGCTGTGTTTCGGAGGTTTTTAATGACATTTACGCACTAAAGAGATCAAATATTGTCATGTGAGAGGAGTTTTATATCTCACTGTGTTGTTCTGAGCTGTTTTCTCATGATGTTTTGGATCAGTTATAGTCTGTAAGCCACTGGTTCCTCACTGCAGCTTTGATGTAAGACCTGAGAGGAAAGTGTTTTGGTGAGAATGTGGTACAACAGCAGCAGAGCTCTGGAGGTTTTAGCCTCCAGTAGTGACCAGATGACCATCAGAATGACTCAAGACTCATGAACAGACTGTCAACAGAAGACATGATGACACAAGACAACAAGACACTGATTAGAATCTTGATGTTCAACTGAATATATATTTTCACAAAACATATCTTAGTATTTTCTACAGAAATGTACTTGAAAGAATTTACCAACTTTGTTTGATTACATAAACGTGACAGGGAGACTTTGGTGTGGACCTTTGGACGGAAAACCATCCTGCTATTTAAAAGAGATCTTGTTAACAGCATGGTCAGTGTATGAACATGATTACAAACATGATTATGAGCAACGACTGACAGATTAAATACCCAACTAGATTCAAATACCCAACAATCCATAAAGCATGTATATAACCAGCTCCTCATTCTTACTGGTTCAGACCCTGCAGAGCACAAACACTGAGACATTAACACTCCTGCATTACAGTCACATGGACAGTTACCACCAACATCTCTGACTCACTTCACTTCATCATGTTCTCTCTGATTGCCTGGAAAGTAAATCATGAAGTCTGAAATAAGTTTCATTCTATAACTTAAAAAACATTATTCTGAATGTTCTCACCTGCAGCTCTGATGACAACAACACTGATCACAACACACATGAGGACTTCAGTGATGAAGCTCAAAACCAACAGTGTGTAGCTCAGAACAGATGGATCTGTGTGAAATATGGACAATATTCTAGAAAAATCAATCAATACAAATGTTTTTGAAAATGTATTTCAGTATGCAGATGATTTTATTCATCCTGTAGAGGTCAAGAGATGTGAACAATGACACAAACCTCCCGATTAAGTTTTCTGAGAACTGAAGTGTTTTTGTGAGAATAAGACAACAGCAGCAGCTCTGGAGGTGTTACCCACAAATGAAGACCAAACATCCAGCGTGGTTAAAACACTGATGTGAACTATTTGAACTGTCTGAGTATCACACACCCACAGTTCCTTGTTTCTAAATCTGAACAAGCATGTTGGCTCAAGTTTAAAATAATTATTTTTCACCTCATGTTTATCATCTGCAGAGTCTGTAAATGGACAAGAATGTTGTCTATCCAGAATGTTACTGTGTTTGCTGTTCAAGCTCCTTGTTTTTCTCAGATTTATCTAAATGAATACATGAAGGAATCATGACACAATGTTTGAGTCTTACACGTTTATTTACATTTATTATATTATCAGTTGTAATGACAGAAAGAAATCAAAAACTTCCAGTTAAAGTCTGATTCAAACTCCTGACAAACAGCAACAACAACAACAACAACAACAACAACAACAAACCCAAATCTGAGTAAATTACAGTGAGTTTTATTGGTAATAAAAATAGGACTAAGACAAGCAAAATCTTTCAAACAGCTCTAAATGTAACACCAGAATTATTTTAAGATGATAAAACAAAGATATTGAATAAAGAAAATAACAGAATGAAAGCTCATAATTCACTTTTACCATTACTATTGACAATTCCTCTTTCTCCTCCTCCCCTCAGGTCAAGAGTCTGGGTGTCATCTGCTACCAACCTGGTCCGCTCTCTGTTCACCTCTCACCTGGATTACTGCAGTCCCCTTCTCTCTGGTCTCCCCCTCAAGTCTCTCCGTAAACTTCAACTAGTTCAGAATGCTGCAGCCTGGATCATCACCAAGACACCATCTATCCACCACATCAGCCCAGTTCTCCAACAATTTCACTGGCTCCCAATCACACACGGCATTGTCTCTAAAACCATCCTCCTAACCTTCAAGGCCCTCCATAATCTTGGCCCTCCATACCTTACTGAGCTCTTAAACACACCCAGCTGGAGCCTCACTACAGCTCCTGCCCATATGACCACCATGGGGTCCAGAGCCTTCAGCTGCTCTGCCTCCCGCCTCTGGAACTCCCTTTGACTTGACATCCAAAACATTGACTCTCTGGCCATTTTTAAATTACGTCTCAAAACCCACCTGTTCAAACAACCATACTCACTCTGACTTCCATTCCTTTTTTTTCTTCTGTTTGTTTTTTTATTATTAATGAATTAATTTTTTTAAAATTGCTAAATTACCTTCTTTTAAACTTCTGACATCTTTAAGTTTTATATTGTTAATGTGAATGTATTTTAACTTTGTTACGTTGTGCAGTGTCCTTGGCTGTTTTGAAAGGCGCCTATAAATAAAATGTATTATTATTATTATTATTATTATTATTATTATTTATTAAACACAAAAATCTCCTGAGAAGCAACAACAATGAAACCAAAGCAAAGTAAATTATAGTGAGTTCAATAGAAGATAAAAAATAACATTACACAAACAACTTATCAAAACAAAATAAGAACATGGTGACATGATTGTTCTGATACTTCATTGTTTCTATTGTCTGTACGGATAAAAACAAAGACAAACTTCTGGTTCTGTTGCAACAGTAAAACACATTCTGTGATTTTCTGTTCTCTCTTTTCTTTCAAATTATCTTAAAATCCAGCTTTTGTGTTTGAAATTCCTGCAGTTAAGAAAAATCTTCAGAGCTGATTAGTTGATCTGTGGAATCTAACAGAAGCAGAAACGTCTTCAATATTTTCATACATCACCACATAATCGTCTTCAGTATTGTGCTGCTGTGAAAACACAGAATATCAGAACTGCATGTATCATCTCTCAGTCACTGATTTGATCTTTACAATCCTCACAGTGTATTTAAAACTGTTTTTACTGATAAAACAAATGAGTTTGTCATAAATTCATATTTTCAGGATTCAGTTGTAAAACTCACCTTCTTGCCACAGTGTGTTTTGTAACCTGAACAGATAAAAGAGGAATTCTCCTTTAGCCTTCTTGTGAATGTTGAGGTTTATCTAAACTTGTTGCTTACAAAGTTTAATCTGTGAATGTTGTCACCTTTTGTTCTGGTCCAGATGCTGACTGACACAACAATCAGTGAGAGCGCTGCTACACCCACGAGAACAAGGATGAACCTGATCCAACTACCTTCAAACAGAATGAAATAATGAAGCACAGTTTGAAACTCATGAGGCTGAAAATGAGATGAATAAAAGAAATGTGGAGTCAGTCCAGGCAGAGCTCTGAAGTTGTGTTTGTATCGGCTCACTGACATCTTGTGTTTCTACAGAGTTCCACAATCATTGTCTTCTTCACAGCTGTGTGGCTGCATGAACATTCTGAGCATCACTTATCACTGTCAGTCTGCTGATCACACTCATGTCAACTACATGTGATCATGTGTTTAAACACTGTTGTTCTCCTGTTTTCTGACAAACAGACAGACACAGAGAGATGTTTGACTTGGTGTCGTGTCACTGCTGGTAGATGTTACTGTTCATACTGTGTACCTGTATTTAGGTTGTTTTCTGCTGCTGCTTTGGATAATTTATCTATGCTCGGTCTACTTAGTTGTAGTTGTTATGGTTGACACAGTTGCTGTGTATTTCAGATTTGCTGCCGTTGTTGATGTTGATACATTTGTAGTTGGCTGAGATGACTGACTGAGCACTGAATAACTAATTATCATTACATTTTTTGTTCAGGGCTGTACTACGGAGCAAGTGTGACTTAACCAGGCTTTCTTTGTGTAAGTCAGCTCGACAAAAACTAAAGTCCCAGTCAGACATCACAGGTATCGTGACGGTAATTATCAACTTTCTTTGTCAACTCAGACTTTCTGCTTCAGACTCTGTGCACGTTCACATAAAAAGGGCCATTTGACGCGTCATGTGACTCTTCTGCACAAAATGAAACGATCGAGTGCAGCTGCTTCAGTCAAAATGTTGTTTTAATGGAGAACAATGAGAAATAGAAACATTTATGGCAGTAAAAAAAAACGTTGCTACTGCAAATGGCGCAAGACAGGAATGCTGATAGAAAACTGTTAAATGTGCACTAATATATTTATGTTACTGATTGATACCGCCGCTTATTTCCAGCTGACAGCTGCACGTTAAAGTTAAACTTTAAACCTTATGTATTTAAACATGATCTTGTATTGAAGTGCATTTAGGTCTGATACTGTTACATAATGCAGGATATCACTTTAACTTTTGGCCAAATCAAAGCAAAATTAATGTTACTGATTGTATATTCTCTGTAGTAAATACCAGTAGAATCATCCATTTTCTGTGTTTTATCAGCTGCAGTAGCAGCAGAGTAAATGGACTTGACAGCAAATCAAAGCCAAACACAAAAACATATTTATGTGATTTCTGCTTCGCCAACTAAATACATGTCTGGTTCCTATGGCAACATAATATTTACAGTGTGTGATACTGTAACTACATGGCTTCATTCAGTGATATTCGTGAAATGATTTGGTTAAAGGGAGACGCTCTTTCTAGCCGATTTAAATCTGAGACTCTGAACATAACCTGCTCCTGACCAGGTTAGCGCCACAGCATCAGTTACCATGGAGATCTAGCAGGTAGAAAGAGAGACACATTCGTGACACTGAAAACTCTGACTTTAAGCTCAATACACCTCGATAACCCACTAATCTCACTTCCTAGTAAAGCCCTCTGGTTTGTGAGCAGCAGTCGACTTGGACTGGTGAGGAAACACAAAATGTGTCAGAGAGTCAGAAATGTGTGAACACACCGACTGACTGAGGACTGAACAACTAATCATCACTACACTTGTGTTTTGTCATTGTTTGTAGAAGCTGTTCTTCATAAGTACCTGGAGTTGTTGCCTTTTGTTCTGAGGTTGTGCTTGCAGTGGCTGTTGCTGTTGTTGTTGTCGTCGTTGTTGTTGCTTTGGTTGTTGTGGTTGATTTAGTTGTTGTGTATTTCAGAGTTGTTGTTGTTGTTGTTATCGGTCTTGTTGTTGTTGTTGTTGTTGTTCTTGTTGTAGGTGGTGGTGGTGGTGGTGGTGCTCTTGGTATGTCGTCTCCTAAAAGATGATAAAAACCCAAACAACTGAGAAAATTCCTCACATTTTCCATCTACAATCAGTAAATAACAAACTGTCCTGT
>NW_007579581.1:102585-112960 GCF_000690725.1 Stegastes partitus | reverse complement strand
ATGTGGAGAAAACATCTCATGTTTGTCATCTGCAGAGTCTGTAAATGGACAAGAATGTTGTCTATCCAGAATGTTACTGTGTTTGCTGTTCAAGCTCCTCATTTTTCTCAGATTTATCTAAATGAATACATGAAGGAATCATGACACAATGTTTGAATCTTACATGTTTATTTACATTTATTATATTATCAGTTGCAATGACAGAAAGAAATCAAAAACTTCCAGTTGAAGTCTGATTCAAACTCCTGACAAACAGCAACAAAAACAACAACAACAACAACAACAAACCCAAATCTGAGTAAATTACAGTGAGTTTTATTGGTAATAAAAATAGGACTGAGATAAGCAAAATCTTTCAACCAGCTCTAAATATAACTATAGAATTATTTTAAGATGATAAAAATAAAGATATTGAACAAAGAAAATGAAAGAATAAAAGCTCATATTTCATTTAAACACAAAAAAACTCCTGAGAAGCAACAACGAAACCAAAGCAAAGAAAATTATAGTGAGTTCAACAAAAGATAAAAAATAACATTACACAAACAACTTATCAAAACAAAATAAGAACACGGTGAAATGATTGTGCTGATACTTTATTCTTTCTATTGTCTTTACTGATAGAATAAAGACAAACTTTTTTCCCCCTGATAAACAATGTTAAAATCCAGCTTTTGTGTTTGAAATTCCTGCAGTTAAGAAAAATCTTCAGAGCTGATTAGTTGATCTGTGGAATCTAACAGAAGCAGAAACGTCTTCAGTATTTTCATACGTCACCACATAATCGTCTTCATTATTGTGCTGCTGTGAAAACACAGAATATCAGAACTGCATGTATCATCTCTCAGTCATTGATTTGATCTTTACAATCCTCACAGTGTATAAAAAACAGTTTTTACTGATAAAACAAATGAGTTTGTCATAAATTCATATTTTCAGGATTCAGTTGTAAAACTCACCTTCTTGCCACAGTGTGTTTTGCAACCTGAACAGACAAAAGAGGAATTCTGCTTTAGCCTTCTTGTGAATGTTGAGGTTTATCTAAACTTGTTGCTTATAAAGTTTAATCTGTGAATGTTGTCACCTTTTGTTCTGGTCCAGATGTTGACTGACACAACAATCAGTGAGAGCGCTGCTACACCCACAAGAACAAGGATGAACCTGATCCAACTACCTTCAAACAGAATGAAATAATGAAGCACAGTTTGAAGCTCATGAGGCTGAAAATGAGATGAACAAAAGAAACATGGAGTCAGTTCAGCCAGAGCTCTGAAGTTGTGTTTGTATCGGCTCACTGACATCTTGTGTTTCTGCACAGTTTCACAATCATTGTCTTCTTCACAGCTGTGTGGCTGCATGAACATTCTGAGCATCACTTATCACTGTCAGTCTGCTGATCACACTCATGTCAACTACATGTGATCATGTGTTTAAACACTGTTGTTCTCCTGCTTTCTGACAAACAGACACACAGAAATGTTTGACTTGGTGTCACTGCTGGTAGATGTTACTGTTCGTACTGGACCTGCATTTAGGCTGTTTTCTGCTGCTGCTTTGGATAATTTATCTATGGTTGGTCTTGTAGTTGTGTATTTCAGATTTGCTGCCGTTGTTGATGTTGATACATTTGACGTAGTTGGCTGAGATGACTGACTAAGCACTGAGAAACTAAATAATATTGAACTTTTTGTTCAGTCATTGTTTGTGAAAACAGAGGGCTGTACCACAAAGGAAGTTTGACATATCCAGGCTTTCTTTGTGTAAGTCAGCTCGACAAAAACTAAAGTCCCAGTCAGAGATCACAGGTATCATGAAGGTAGTTATCAACTTTCTTTGTCAACTCAGACTTTCTGCTTCAAATTCTGCACACGTTCACATTAAAAGGGGCATTTAACGCATCATGTGACTCTTCTGCACAAAATGAACCGATTGAGTGCAGCTGCTTCAGTCAACACATTGTTTTAATGGAGAACAATGAGGAATATAAACATTTATGGCAGTAAAAAGCACCGCTACTGTAAAAAGACAGGAATGCTGATAGAAAACTGTTGATATATAATATTTTACAGATGCAGCCGCTTATTTCCAGCTGACAGCTGCACGTTAAAATTAAACTTTAAACTTCATATATTTAAACCTGATCTTGTATTGAAGTACATTTAGGTCTGACACTGTCCCACAATGTAATTTTTGGCCAAATCAAAAGCGAAATTAATGTTATTGATTGAATATTCTCTGTAATAAATACCAGTAGAATCATCCATTTTCTGTGTTTTATCAGCTGCAGTAGCAGCAGAGTAAACGGACTTGACAGCAAATCAAAGCCAAACATAAAAACAAATTTATGTGATTTCTGCATCGCCAACTAAATACATGTCTGGTTCCCATGGCAACGTGATATTTACAGTGTACGATACTGTAATTACACGGCTTCATTCAGTGATATTAGTAACGTACAACTCAGTATGTTTGCAGATAAAACACATTCCCTCAGCTGAGAATCTGTATCGCTCATAAATAATAGTCGAAAACGACTTGGTTAAAGGGAGACGCTCTTTCCAGCCGATTTAAATCTGAGACTCTGAACATCACCTGCTCCCAACCAGGTTAGCTCTACAACATCAGTTACCATGGAGACCTAGCTCCACAGCATTAGTTACCATGGAGATCTAGCAGGTTAAAAGAGAGACACCTTCGTGATACTGAAAACTCTGACTTTAAGCTCAACACACCTCGATAACCCACTAATCTCACTTCCTAGTAAAGCCCTCTGGTTTGTGAGCAGCAGTCGACTCGGACTGGTGAGGAAACACAAAATGTTTCAGAGAGTCAGAAATGTGTGAACACACCGACTGACTGAGAACTGAACAACTAATCATCACTACACTTGTGTTTTGTCATTGTTTGTAGAAGCTGTTCTTCATAAGTACCTGGAGTTGTTGCACTTTGTTCTGAGGTTGTGTTTCCTGCGGCTGTTGTTGTTGCTGTGGTTGTTGTAGATGCTTTAGTTGTGCATTTCGGTGTTGTTGTTGTTGTTGTTGTTGGTGTTGGTGGTGGTGGTGGTGGTGTTCTTGGTATGTCGTCTCCTAAAAGATGATAAAATCCAAAAAACTGAGAAAATTCCTCACATTTACCATCTACAATCAGTAAATAATAAACTGTCCTGTCGTCTTAAAGCTTCAAATGTGTCATTGAACAGTTTCTCTAATTAGATGTTTCCATCCTCCATGTGTCAACACAGAGCAAAGACTAAAGGTTTTACATTCAACTTCCTCACTGCAGCCAGAATTATTGTAGCGTTTCAGTGTTTTCTAGTCAGACATTATGATGTAAATACTCACTGTTGGTAACAGACAGCTCAAACTGAGAGTCAGTAATTGTTTGTCCTGATTCAGACTGTCTGCAGATGTAACGACCATCATCATCCACTGTGACCTTCTTTATAACCAGAGAACATTTCTCTGTAACACTCAGTCTGTCTGATTTATCTGCAGCTTCTCTGTGAATCTGCCCAGATTCAAACAGTGTTATTGTGTACGTGTTTTTTGAACCACTGTAGGTCCAGACAATACTGTAACATTTATCATGAAGATCTTTGACGTCTTCACAAGACAAAGTGGCTTCATCTCCAACTCTGACAGTTTTCCTGGAATAATGTTGAGTTACTGCTGCTGAGAAAATGAGAGAAATACAAACTTAGATAAAGTACAACCTTGATGTTCATACATATTAAAATGTAATGAGACAGTTGAAGACGGAAACATTATGATGTAAATACTCACTGTTAATAACAGACAGATCAACCCAAGATTTAATAATTGTTTGTCCTGATTCAGTCTGTGTGCAGATGTAAAGACCATCATCATCCACTCTGACCTTCTTTATAACCAGAGAACATTTCTCTGTAACACTCAGTCTGTCTGATTTAGCTGCAGCTTCTCTGTGAATCTTCCCGTATTCAAACAGTGTTATTGATGGCAGGTTTGTTAAGTAATTGAAGAACCAGGTAGTACTGAAACATTTATCATGAAGATCTTTGATATCTTCACAAGGCAAAGTGACTTCATCTCCATCTCTGACAGGGATCCTGGTTCTATGTTGAGTCACTGCTGCTGAGAAAATGAGAGAAATATAAAATATAAACTTCATGAAGAAAAAAAAAGAAAACAACAAAAAAAGGCTTAATTTTATGCAAGCAGGAAACTTGTCTGTCTTAGTTAAATAGTTAATTGTTACCTGATAAATTGTCATTAGTAAAATCAATACAGATCTCTGGTTGTTATTTTAAATATATATGTTTTATGTTTCCTTACCTGTAAATGGAATCATCAGGATCAGGAACACTTGAAATGATCTGAATTCAACCATTGTGCTTCCTTCTCTTGTTTTCTGTGTCTTGTTCTCAGGCTCTAAACTCTCAAAGTTTCTGTACAAGTTCCTCTGAAAGACAAATGAAGCATCAACGTCCTGATTAATGTCTCCTCCTCCTGTGTGGTTCTTTATGTAGGTGGAGCGTAGCAGCTTCTTTCTCTGATTCTATTTGTATGTGAAGAGAAAAATAAAAAACATAACTGAACATTTCTATGTTTTATGAGAAAATTGACACTCTAATCAGGCTAAAGACTTTTAGCTAAATAGAGAAGTATGAACAACAGGTTATTTAATTAGAGGTGAATAAGAATAACTATGCGGGTTCAACGTTGTGTTGTAGAGTTGCGTCTCCATTCACTTCCCACTGAAGCAACAATGACTTCATTTCCTCCTTATTCATTATAAGTTATCTTGAGCTCATCATGTCATTCTTCAAATCTCTACAATAGCTTTTTCCTCAATATATATTATACATTTATAGAAATATTCCAGTGAATAACAGTTTGTTGACTCTAATTATTAGAAAGTGTCATGAACGTCTCATATATTCTTTAGATGGTGTTAATTATGAACAAACAGTGAAGCGCTTCATCCACTCTTCACTCTTGATGTCAAACAAATAATATTTTAGTGCTCTGAGACCTGCTGGTTCTTCATCACAGGAACTTTTCTGAGAATTAAATAAGAAGTATTTTGGTGATATCGTGGTACAACAGAAGCAGCTCTGGAGGTGTTACCCACAGATGATGACCAAACATCCAGTGTGGTTAAAACATTGATGTGAATCATCTGAATTGTCTGAGCAGCACACACCTACAGTTTCCTTTTTTCAAATCTAAAGATACATATTGCCTCATGTTTAAAAATAAAATTGATTGAAATTAAAGTTATAGTTAAATGAAAATACACATTTCAGTTTGTGTATTGAAGCTCATTAATAGATGATGTCGTCCAATGTGGAAGAAAGTCTAAAGACTGATCAGTTCAAACACTGATTTTGTTCAACGTCGACACTTCAGCTGTGTTTCGGAGGTTTTTAATGACATTTAATGACACTAAAGAGATCAATTATTGTCATGTGAGAGGAGTTTTATATCTCACTGTGTTGTTCTGAGCTGTTAGACGTTTTCTCATGAGGTTTTGGATCAGTTGTGGTCTGTAAGCCACTGGTTCCTCACTGCAGCTTTGATGTAAGACCTGAGAGGGAAGTGTTTTGGTGAGAATGTGGTACAACAGCAGCAGAGCTCTGGAGGTTTTAGCCTCCAGTAGTGACTAGATGACCATCAGAATGACTCAAGACTCATATGAACAGACTGTCAACAGAAGACATGATGACACAAGACAACAAGACACTGATTAGAATCTTCTTGTTCAACTGCTTGGAGATTTTCATAACATATATTGTAGTATTTGTTTGATGACATAACTCAGGTGACCCACATCACACGGTGTCGTCTTGAGAGGCTGCTGGTGATAGTGGTCAATCAGACAGGAAGGCCTCATCTGGCTTCTGGATAATCTGGTCTTCCTTTGGATCAAACATTTATTATTGTTGAAAACAACATGTAAAACCTCAGCCTCATCAGCAGCTGCAGCATTGTGTGACTTCACTGTTGATCCACAAATATGTTCCTATCATCTGCTGATATAACACTTAGACTCTTATAATGCTGAGCACAACAGTTCATCACTTCACCATAATCAACAAAATGTAGATGTTTAGTTAGAAAAAGTGTAGAATTCTGTAACCCCAGTGAGGATTAAGCGGTATATATGAGGTGTGTCAGAAAAGTTTCAGGACTGGTGTCAAAAAAGATATATCTCAAATTCAAACTACAAGTTTTCCTCTTCTAAGTAATCCCCCTGGAGTCTAACACACTTTCCCAGCCTTCTCTGTCACGCCGCCATGCACTCCTGGAAGGATTCTTCCGGGATCCTCTGCAGCTCCGTCATCATAGTCGTCATGATGTCGTCCACGTCTTCAAAACGGGTCCCCTTGATGACCTCCTTAAGCTTGGGGAAGAGGAACAAATCCCACGGAGCCAGGTGGGTTGAATAGGGAGGTTGCTCCAGCACGGAGATGTTCTTCTCAGCCAGGAACTGTCGGATGCTCAGGGCATTGTGAGCAGGCGCGTTGTCATGGTGAAGCAGCAATGACTTGTCCTGCCTCAACTCTCTGGCACACTGAACGAAGCAAACGCTGCAGGATCTCTTTGTAGACGTGCTGGTTGATCGTCTGAAGGGCAAAAGTCGTAGCTTGTAGTTTGGGTTTGAAATATATCTTTTGTGACACCAGTCCTGGAACTTTTCTGACACACCTCGTAGATAATGGAAGAATGGATGTTAGCTGCTGTTTTAGACGATCTGCCATGTTGGCTGCTGAGCTGTGATATACAAACTGCTGCCTGCAAAGTTTACATCCAACTTTTTGGACATACGTTTTAACATGCAGCAACACTGACAAATCAGTCAAACAAATCATCCAACCAGTCCAACTAGAAACTACAGAATATGCAAAGTTCCTTGTGCTTCTGATAAATCTGAAGCTATCCATTTCATTCTTGAGGAAATACAATTCACTAAGACTGTTTCTGTGCAGCTGGGACAGAAAACACAAGTGGATGGAGCTGCATATGGGCTATAAATATGAACAGGGTGTCATTTGTTTGCATTTTGCATTGTTTAGAAATGCACTGAATGTGATCTGATATGCATCAAGTGAAGAATTGACACAATGTTATATTTGCATCTCTTGTTAAGCTAGGACAGTGTAACCAGCTTTACTAATGGCAAGTTGTACAATAGAAACATCTACATTTTGAAGCTCCATAACTCACATGCACTTGCTTACTTTAATGCTGTGTAATTGATTTAGATTTACTTTCCCACGATAACTAAACTTCATGAACTCCTCCACCTGCTGTGGAAAACTTTAGTGTAAAATCTCAGAGGGAGCTGCAGGCAGTGAGAATCAACATCAGCATCAACAGCAGACACTTGATCCCTGACACTGAGCATTACATGCACTTCTCAAAGCAGCTGGACAGAATGAACAGGACAGCAGCCAGCATGATGCAGCACACTAGTCACCTGACTGCATCTCCTCCCTCTGCTGGTGTAAGAAGGTCATACACTTCAAAGGAAACACTTGCCTCCAGGTTGCTTAATCTTTTCTTTACATGTTGTTTTAAAAAAAAGATTTCATTTGCTGCAATCTCTATTTTTTTTTTTTTTTTGATCACGTGTGAGATGGAGTGTGCAGTTCTTTATCCACTTTTTGGCAAATGTTTCTGCAGAAATAGGGAACCGGAGCTGATCCAACAGGGAAATGACTTGATCCTACCAAGTTTCAGCTGAGCTGCACAGAGCAGCATCTGAAGTGGAGCAGATGAAGCCGAGCACTGAGCCAGGAGAGATGATTCTGAGTTACTGAGCTTTCAGTATGACACAGAGAGAGTTACCATTATGGTGTGACACTACAGCAAATAGCAAATAATACACATTTTCAGTTCAAATGTTGGAGATTTGGGTCTTGGTGTTAACATATTTTTCACGACACAAAAGGAGAGTTCCCTGGATTGCGGCTGTTTTCAGTCATCTTGCAGCAGCAGCAGCATAAGTGAGATCGTCCTTCAGCTGTTTGCTGAGATAGTCGAGATAGTCAACTGCTTGAAAATTCAACCACCACAAACATNACTTCCTCACTGCAGCCAGAATTATTGTAACGTTTCAGTGTTTTCTAGTCAGACATTATGATGTAAATACTCACTGGTAATAACAGACAGCTCAAACTGAGAGTCAGTAATTGTTCGTCCTGATTCAGTCTGTGTGCAGATGTAACGACCATCATCCTCCACTGTGACCTTCTTTATAACCAGAGAACATTTCTCTGTAACACTCAGTCTGTCTGATTCATCTGTAGCTTCTCTGTGAATCTGCCCAGATTTAAACAGTGTCATTGTGTATATGTTTGTTGAACCACTGAAGGTCCAGGTAGTACTGTGACATTTATCATGAAGATCTTTGACATCTTCACAAGGCAAAGTGACTTCATCTCCAACTCTGACAGTGATCCTGGAATAATGTTGAATCACTGCTGCTGCTGCTGAGAAAATGAGAGGAATACAAAATACAAACTTAGACCAAGTACAACCTTGATGTTCATACATATTAAAATGTAATGAGACAGTTGAAGATGGAAACATTATGATGTAAATACTCACTGTTGATAACAGACAGATCAACCTGAGAGTTAGTGATTGTTTGTCCTGATTCAAACTGTGTGCAGGTGTAACGACCGTCATCCTCCACTGTGACCTTCTTTATAACCAGAGAACATTTCTCTGTAACACTCAATCTGTCTGATTTATCTGTAGCTCCTCTGTGAATCCTCCCGTACTCAAACAGTGTCATAGTGTATCTGTTTGTTGAACCACTGAAGGTCCAGACAGTACTGTGACATTTATCATGAAGATCTTTGATGTCTTCACAAGACAAAGTGACTTCATCTCCAACTCTGACAGTGATCCTGGGTCTATGTTGAGTCACTGCTGCTGAGAAAATGAGAGAAATACAAACTTCATGAAGAGAAACAGAAAATAAACAAAAAGCATAATTTTATATATACAGTAAACTTGTCTGTCTCAGTTAAATAGGTAAATATTTTTTACTTGATAAACTGTCATTATTAACATCAATGCAGATTTGTGGTTATTTTAAAGATTTATGTTTCATGTTTTCTTACCTGTAAATGGAATCATCAGGATCAGAAACATTTGAAATGATCTGAATCCAACCATTGTGCTTCCTTCTCTTGTTTTCTGTGTCTTGTTCTCAGGCTCTAAACTCTCAAAGTCTCTGTACAAGTTCCTCTGAAAGACAAATGTAGCATCAACATCCTGATTAATGTCTCCTCCTCCTGTGTGGTTCTTTATGTAGGTGGAGCGTAGCAGCTTCTGTCTCTGATTCTATTTATACGTAAAGAGAAAAAAATAAAAACACAACTGAGCATTTCTGTGTTGTATGACCAAATTGACACTCTAATCAGGCTAAAGACTTTTAGCTAAACAGAGAAATATGAACAACAGGTTATTTAATTAGAGGTGAGTAAGAGCAACTATGCAGGAGGTTCAGTGTTGTAGAGTTGTGTCTCCACTCACCTCCTACTGAAGCAACAATGACTTAATTTCCTCCTTATTGATTATAAGTTATCTTGAGCTCATCATGTCATTCTTCAAATCTCTACATCGACTTTGTCCTCAATATATATTATGCATTTATAGAAATATTCCAGTTAATTACAGTTTGCTGACTCTAATCATCAGAGAGTGTCATAAACATCTCATATATTCTTTAGATGGTGTTTATTATGAACAAACAGTGAAGCTCTTCATCCACTCTTCACTCTTGATGTCAAACACAGATACTATTTTAGTGCTCTGAGACCTGCTGGTTCTTCATCACAGGAACTTGTCTAAGAATTAAATAGGAAGTGTTTTGGTGAGAATGTGGTACAACAGCAGAGCTCTGGAGGTTTTACCCACAGATGATGACCAAACATCCAGTGTGGTTGAAACACTGATGTGAATCATTTGAATTGTCTGAGCAGCACACACCTACAGTTTCATTTTTCTAAATCTAAAGAAACATGATGGCTCATTTTTTCGAAATAAAACTGATTGAATTTAAACACATTTCAGTTTGTGTATTGAAGTATATAAATAGACGATGTTGTCCAATATGGAAAGAAGTCTAAAGACTGATCAGTTCAAACACTGAGTTTGTTTATTGTCGACACTTCAGCTGTGTCTGGGAGGTTTTTAATTGCATTTACGTACTGAAGAGATCAATGAATGTCATGTTAGAGGAGTTTTATATCTCACTGTGTTGTTCTGAGCTGTTAGATGTTTTCTCATGAAGCTTTGGATCAGTTATAGTCTGTAAGCCACTGGTTCCTCACTGCAGCTTTGATGTAAGACCTGAGAGGGAAGTGTTTTGGTGAGAA
>NW_007579581.1:97388-99735 GCF_000690725.1 Stegastes partitus | reverse complement strand
GAGCCACCCTGCAGCCCAACACACAGTCTTCTAAATATTCTAAACTTTTTCAGAAAGTGAACACTTAGTAACATTACAAATATAGGTTAGATGTAATTTAATGAATCTACAACATCTATAATGTCTTAAGTCTCACAACTGTAATCTTTTTAGATGTTTCCTCTTCTTATTTGCTCCTTTGATTTTTCTTGTAAATTGTCTCTATTGATTATTAATATGTCAGACTGGTCAGGTCCATCAGGACAGACAGCAGCTGAAGCCCTTCACCAGGACCAACACACCTCCAGCTGTATCACATAGCAAATACAGCTCCTGTAAAGTTTTGTCAACTTTCCTGACTGAACAGAGTTTTGCTTGTAGTTATTTTTATTTGATACCTTCCATTTGCGATGACAATCTCCTAAACTCATTCTGAGTGAGGATTTTCACATTAAGACCACTCTGCACAGCAGCCTCCATGTGTCCACTGCTGAGGACTTGAGCATAAAAGCCTGTCCACTGGAGGAATTCAATTCCAGCTGGGCAGCAAAGAAATTCACATCGTCTTCCTTGAGGGTCGAGAGGCTAAAGAGGAAAAGTGACCGGCAGATATGTTATGACACACTAGAGGAATCTGTCTCATATTATTTACATTGATACGTTGACATTTTTGGATACTAGTTTAATTAATTTATTTGAAAGTGCTTGGTTTTCAGATTTTTAGAGTTTAAATAGTGTCAGACACAGATCTGTTTGCTTTGTCTGAATTCAGTGAAGACCCAACAACTTGCCCTGCTATTCTGAAGCTATTCTGAAAAAAAAAACAGTTTTAATGTTTTGTTTTGCTTTTCACAGTAAAATGTGTTTTGCCCCTAAAAACTGCCATTTTAGGCAAATAAAGAAAATGTCGTATTTGGAGTCTGTGTGCCCTGAATGCAACATTAATGTCGTAACCAGTGACGTGCATGTTTATGTGATCCATTGAACGACTTGTGGTTGTTTTTAGAGAAGCTATCAGAAGTTTTGTACTCGTAAACTTTAAACCTCTGTATGTGCAAAAATGCTAACAAACAGTCCCACAGTCACATCTTGGGAGTAAAGCTGAGCAACACAAATAAATGAGTCAAGTTTAGATATGTAATCAGCCATGTAGTGAGACAAATCTGAGGCAAAAACAGCCTCCATGTTTTCCAAAGCTATCCTGTGTGTCGGGTTTGTGCAGATGTAGTTTTTCCATCTGTATTCACTGACAACATTTCTTTAAGTCGTTGCACAAAGCTGGGTTTAAAAGTTAACTTAAAGGAAAACGAATGTATACATAGATACAGTGATGTCTGGTTTTTGTGATTTGTGTAATTTCTTTCTGTGTTATTGTGTGAGTTCTGATTTCCACCACGCTGCAGCAGATTTCGCACCAGGTCAAAGTATTCACAAAAATCACCTTATCTGGTAATTCTGACCTACTATGTCGTAATCACAAGATCCAGATCCTACATTTTCCCCTCTTTAAAACCTATTTATGCCTCTTTTTATATTTCCTTCTGCTCCTTTAACATCTTTGTTTTTGTGTCTCGTGTGAAGCACTTTGCTGTACAAATAAACCGACCTCGTTTTGCACAGAAGGAGCCCATATTATCTGGAACACGTGAAGTGAAAATTTTATACAATCAATCCAGATCAGTTTAATGACACCTCACGGAGGGGAAAGTTAATGCTGAGGGCAGCTTTCGGCGCACAGCAGACCGTGTTTATATGTCGCTGTTAAGTGCAATAAAAACTCATCCTCCAGCTCGGTTTTTCAGGCTCTTAGCAGAACTATAAATCTGAAGAGGCCGGCCGGCCAGAGGTGACCTCATGGAAAGTCTGGCAGCAGCAGCAGTTTGCTCAGTTTGAGGCGTCCCACCAGCCGCCACCGTTCACAAACCAAACCAGCATCACTCCAGTCAACAGCTACCATATTAATGACAGGGAGTTTGTGTGCTGACGAACACGGTACGGGCTGTCGTTTAGTTTGATTGTATTTCTTGGAGGCAGAGCTTGTAAATAGTAGAGGCACGTTAAAGATTGTGAGGTTTAAATCAACCACTGAGAGCGTTTATTATTCAGACGGGGGCTCTGCTCTATGACCTCGGTTTGTAGGAAACTGCTAGATTAGTCAAAACTGCTTCTATCTAGTAAAATTCAACTTTTCAATTCAATTTGTCACCATGAATGTATTGATATAAGATAAAATGTTTGACCCAGCCTTTGAAAGTGGCCTTTCTACACGTCGTGAAGCATCAGTGAAATGCACTATTTTCATTAAATTCTGAAATTTCCAAACTAATTGCAACAAAGCCAACTCCACTGTTCATTCAGTTGTGTCATT
>NW_007579581.1:88965-96913 GCF_000690725.1 Stegastes partitus | reverse complement strand
GTGTTACATAAGAAGCTCTAAATCACCATCTTTATCTTATCATAAAGACATTATTGTCCGTTTATCCTAACAGAGCTCTTCACTCTCAGACTGCAGGTCACAGTTATCAGCTCGTCTGTTGTGGAATCAGCTCCAAGTTTGGGTTCAGGAAGCAGACACCTTCTCTATTTGTAAGATTAGGCTTAAAACTTTCAGCTTTGATAAAGCTTGTAGTTAGAGCTGCTCAGGATCACCTGAGCTATCCTTTAGTTATGCTGCTATAGGTTTGAGCTGATGGTAGACTTCCCATTATGCACTGAGCACTTTTCCTCTACTTTCCTCTCTTTCTCTTTACATACATTTACATACGACCAAGGCGTGTCACTGACTTTGTGTCTCCTCTGTCTTGTATTTTGTGTTTTGTGCGTGTCTGGAGCTGTGTGTCTCTGATCTGCAGCTTCTGGCCTCACCAGCCTCCTTAATGGTCATTGTTCTCTTATTATTGTTTGTTTGTTCTCCATCTGCAACCATAGAAATATCTGCATTTGCGCGACTCATCGACTTTACATATACAACATTCGGGGAAACCTCGCTGTGGTGCCTCAGAACAAGGCACCGAACCACCAGCTGCAGCCGTCTGTCAGGAACAGATGTTAAATGTCAGAAAGTGAAGGTTCCAAGGAAACATTCTGTCAGACAAGCAGTCCAAAAAAACCAAATGTCTTCAATATACACTGATGTAAGACGAGGAAAATAAAAAAAAAAAGACTCAAATTTGAGATTCTAAATTCCATCTGTTTGATGTTCTTACTTGAAAAATGATCCAGTTGATACAGCTGTCTATTAATTTTCTCTTTATCAAATAATCACTGCAGTGCGACAGAATAACTCTGAGAAGCCTTAACTGTGGAGATTAATCCTAGAACATACTGATGTGATAAATATTTGCACCAGCATGGATGCAAACTGAATGCAGAGCAACACATTTACATTATATTTTAACTATTAGCATGGTAACACAATCATAAAAAATAAACTACTATGAAGTTTTTGACCAAGTCCAGCTGTGACTATCTTCGACTGCGACTTTTTTTTCCCCTCAGCATTCCAATTTGAAAAAAAGTTGTGTCATATTATATTTAAGTGGTAGACAATAACATGTTGACAGCATCACATATTATTTAGAAATAGTGAGTGTAGCACAGTCCTCCAAACAAAGTGTGTTTCTAAGCCAACAAGTGTGTCAGCCCTAATGGTGCTTGGTTATCCCAGTAAAGGTTCCAGATAGGCTCAGTAAGACTCTGAACTTGTAAAACAAAGTTTTAGTAGCAATTCAAATCTGTAAAACAAACCTGCATGAAAAGCTAAGGGTAGAAAAAAACAAATCTACCGGGGTTTCTAAAGTCTCCTGAGATGTGTTTTGAACAAGTTCACAGAGTCTACAGACATCTTTACTGCAGGGATAAGGATGAAGGAACATCAGCCAAACAGCCAGCAATCACTGCTGTCAGAACAAGGACAGAAGTTATCAGGGGCAAGAAGTGTCTCAGAATAGTCCCAAAAACTGTCTACAAGATTTTGACAAAGAAAAACTAATCTAGATTCATCATGCTGATGCTACATTTTGTTTCACTTTATTTCATTTGTATTTACGTCTCCAACTTACACTCACACAAAAAGCACTGTTGTTTACATTACTTGGAAAAGGCACTAAATTAATAAAATTGAATTTAACTACATACACACATAGCTGTAAAGAACTGTAGCTATGCACTACTACATATTGCCTTTACGATACCTGGCAGAAGCCGGTCAACCCTGCATCTGCAGTAAAGTTGGCTGCTCCAAATTCAACCTTAACCCTATTCAGGACTTTCGTGTTGCCATACGTAGAAGGTCGTTCGGGGTCCATTGGACATGAATATGTGCAAAATGTTTGTTAATATTCATTGTAGACTTTTGTACTATGCTAAATCAATTTTCTGATAAGTTGATGTATTTTTGGTTCCAAATGCATGACAAAAATCCTTTTTATATTAAAATAAATAAACAAATAAATAAAAAATAAAAAACAATACCTGTCACCTAAACCAAATGGCCTGAGGTCCAAAAGACCCCAAAAGTCCTGAATAGGGTTAATCAAACCCTGAGCTGTCACTAACACAACCCCCAGCAGATAAGACGGCCACTTCTGCAACTGAAAAATATGAAACTTCTAAGTTATTGCAGCGTTTTAGCTTCTTTCCTCCCTTAGTTCTGGTTTAACAGCATGTTTACTGCCTTTGTTTCAGTTTCAGTGCTCCTACCAACATAGCAGTAGGCTGTGTAGATGAATGTAGTGAAGCAGCTAAGATCAGATATTTATCACAGGGGTTGGTGGAGACCAAACCAGAGATAAAAGGAGAATAAATGTTTGAGGTGCATTCATGAGCTGGATACAGATGAGCACTGATGCTGCTCTTTATCTGCTGAATAAGTCACAGTTTGCAGGGTCTTAACATTGACTATGAGTTGTGATGTTTTAAATTGTGCGTCACAAACTCTACAGCTTTCTCTCCTCCAACGGTTATCTTGGTGGGATGATGATCTGCATCTCACACTCAGAGTCCTTTTTCCCAGAAGAATCCTCGCTGACTAATTTGTGACTAACCCTAAATCACAGGGTCATTCAGAGGTGGGGCAGAAAGTAATGTTGTCTAAGTGGAACATAACATTAACACAGAGACGTGAGTCGTCTCAGTAAAACAAGCACAGACACTTTCCAGGGAAAACTGAGGGGAAACTAACGTCCTCTCTGCAGCTTTATCTGACAAACTGATCACACAGCCCATCTGCATGAAATCCTTTAAAGCCGTCTCGTCATGACGCATACTTTGACCTTTCACCGTGCAAATTATTTATTTAAAACAGCAATGCCACATGGATTAAATCATAAGGAGAGATTTTCTGAAAGTTTTCTGCCTGGTCAAGAAGTTAAACTGTTTAAAGATAAGAAAGAATAACTCGTCTAATTGTCTGGAACATTTCCTTTGTTTCAAACTCTAATCCAACACAAACTTTGCTGCAGAACAGAGAGCGTGTTTGTTTTTCTCACATCCAATTTGGCATCTAATAAACAACCTTGTTTATCTCCAAGTTTTATTGGAGCGGCTTTAAAGGACAGTGCTGGTTGCTTTTAACGAAGCTCAATCCAAAATGGACTTTTGATGCAGCTGCTGATATTAACAGAGTTTTTAAAAATTCTAATTAACAATCTAACAACACAGTGCAATGCTTTGCAAAAGCGTGCCAACACTAGAGTGAAACTGATGTGTTTTAAAACTGGTTAAAATGTGGAGGGATCCAAAGACAAGCAAACCTAGAAATCTGAATGTAAAAACAGCAAAGTGAAAACTAAAACAGACGCACAAAGAAGGAACCTAAAAAACCAGAATACTGATACATGAGCATCTACTGCTGTATATATAAAACAGTGTGAAGGGTAAAAAGTGTATTGAGCTGCAGAACTTTGTAGAAGTTAAACTCACTGTGGTGTCTGGAAGGAGGACACGGATTCTTCAACAGCAGCTCTTTGTTTGCAAAACAATCTCAGATCCGATTCAGATCTGACTGTTGAATATCTTGAGTTTCTCATAAAGCTAATGACTTGATTTTTGCGTCTCTGAAGTCTTCGAAATCTCCCTCAGCACCATTATTTTTTATTTTTTCATGACAACCAACACACTGTCTTTTGGAGGTTTCACGAGGGTCGTGGGGGACTGGACTCTATCCCAGCTGACTGAGGGTGAAGGCAGGGGACACCCTGGACAGGTCACCAGTCTATCACAGGGCTACACTTAGAGACAGACAACCAAGCACACTCACATTCACACCTACAGACAATTTAGAATCACCAATTAGCCTCAACATGTTTTTGGATTGTGTGGGAGGAAGAACCCAGAGAGAACCCACGCTGCACGGGGAGAACATGCAAACTCCACACAGAAAGATCCCGGGTTTCCTCACTGGGATGCGAACCAGCGACCTTCTTGCTGCGAGGCAACGGTGCTAACCACTGAGCCACCTTGCAGTCACTCAGTAATGCATTCATATATATACATTTTTAAAAATGCACTTGATAAAAAATAAGTAAATGAATCCTCCCACAAATGCTGAGAGCACCTGCTGTTCTCTTATTTATGTCACAGTTATATAATGAGATAAAATGTAATGAATGGATTTTGAATGTAAGCAGTGAAGGGAACACCAAAACACAGCAGGGACTTCCCTACATCAAGGAATTTTTGGTGCCTCCTCCCAAAGAGCATCAAAGCAAAATTAAAATTGATAAAAATTGAGAATTAAAAATTAATAAGTTACAAAACATCTATATTTTACTTTGGTAATTGCAGCATTATAGACATTTTTGTTTATCACATGGTCAGAAATAAGAGGAAAACGCAGACTTTTTCCCCTGTGAGCTGCGTAAACCCTGCATAGACATGAACTGCATGAGCATTTACTACTGCAGGTACACATCAACAAGTTAAAGAAAAGTGTCAGACAAGATTCAGCAACCCTAATGTTTGAAAATCCATTTAAACAAAAATGCTGTCACTAAATGAATTTGTTTAAATGACCTATTTAAGAAGCGATGAGTGAGAGCTCAACTTTTAAATGAACTGCAAACATGATTGTTGGTAAGAATCAGCTGGACAGGTGGAAAGTTTAAAAACATTTTAGCTCAGTTGAAGAGGAGGTTACTCCATCCTACATGTTTATGTAAAAGGTTTGTAAAGGCTTTAAACGTCATTTGAAAACTGCACTTTCACCTGATTTGCTGCGCTGTGTTTCTCTGAACAGTGGACATGACTCTGGTGTGGCAGCAGCCCACAGACACTCGCTGACTCTGCCTTTACTGTAAGATGTCGTCACCGAGTATCATGAAAACTCATCAAACAGGAGGAAACTGTTCCATGAACGGAGCTATCAGCGCCGTCACTGTTTCCCTGGAAAGATCTGCATTTACACGACTCATCGACTTTACAGATACAACATTAAGGGGAAACCTCGCTGCAGCTGTCTGTCAGGAACAGATGTGAAACAACTGTCCGGTTCTTGAGGTATCAATATTCTGTTATGTTTTTATGATTAAGATGATTGTCGCTGGTTGTTGGATGTATGATCTCCTCTGTACGTTGATGTTTTTCTTCCTGCCTGACTCCTGATATCAAACTAACTCTGATACAACCTGTGCAAGAGGGTAGCACCCATTTCAGTGATATTTTGGCTTCACCTCTACAGATCTGTCATCTCATCTATCTTTATCCTCTTAAAACCCACCATCCATTCATTTTATGACCATTTTGTCTATTTTTACATACCTCATAAAAGCCATACCAGAAGAACCTTAAGGTCAAAATGCATAAACTATGAGACTTCACTTAAAAGGCAACATCTTCTAGTTTAGTCTCACATCAAGCTCCAACAGTTGCTTAAATCTTGATGATCTTTGTGATGAATACTAGGCCATTTTCAACAGGTCTACTGGTGCACCTGTTGGATGGTAGAAGGGTTTTGCCTCCATCATACTGATTCTGACAACACAAATGTCCACATCTATGGAAACCCAACCAGTGCAGTTTTGAGTCTGAGAAAGTCTGACACTGCATCAACGTTTTTGCTGCTGAAAATTAGGTTAAGTTCATGTCAAAAATGTTAACTCAATAAGCATTTCAGTGAATCATTTTTACCGTAAATCCACATTATTCTTTCAGCATTGTGATCAGTTGGACTTTTTCAGTGGGGATTATATCATTTTCCACACATGCAAGTAACCTGGGTTATTTACTGGGGAGTCACGGCTGCTGAAAGCTTCCTCTGTTCATTTATCAGTGTAATAAAACTGCCTGAGGTCTGACCCAAAGAAAATGTCTGCTGGCATTTTGATAATCATTAATGAACTTTCATTAAATGAACCGAATCAGCAGCTGCAGCTCATCCAAAGACAAGTCAGATGATCTCCAGAGGAAATTACAAAAGTGGAGCTCAATATTTTGATTTATTTTCAAGTAAAAAACTACGATCATCTTCCACATCTGATAGTGAAGCATCATTTACAGTCTACTTCAAATACAGTTTCTATGTCCTCATCCCTCAAAACGTTTGTGGAAGGAAATGTCCATTTTTCCTACTTCTCACGTTAACTTCAAGAACTTGAACTAAATTCTGCCATCAGCATGGAGGAAGGTTCCCTGTGCAGTGACACACGGCTCCTAGGGCTTCTACAACACTTGTGACAGTCTCTTGAAGCACCATCATGGGTGTTGAGTCGCCTTCACTGTGTCAAAATGACAACCCTGCAACTTAGATTTCATTTTGGGGAAAAAGTAAAAGTCACAGGGAACCAAAGCAGGTGAGTAGGGCAGGTGTGGAGCAACCGTTGTGCTGTTGTGGCCACAATACCCCATGTGTAATCACTGCGCTCTGACTAAGCACCCAGTGCAGTTGGAGCATCCTCATGCCATCGCTCCACAGGTCAGATTCAGACATTACGTTAGAACTTGGCTCTGACATTTCAACTCTGGGGGATAAATAAACAGCTCACAACCATTTAAATGTTGAAGAAAGCAATAAGGCCGCTCTGGTGCCTCTGGCCTGATGATCCTTGTCTAGTCTGAGAAACTGTTTCTGCTCTGGATGGTAGCCACAGATCCAATAGTGATGATCCATGACATGAAGGTTGAACCATCAGCTGCTGATTGACACAGAATGTGATGTTTTCTTCTCTGCTCAGTTGAAATTTATGGAGAAATCACAAAATCGCACCCAGTGGTCACAGGAACATGTGGAACACGGATCCTAATGTTGAGTCTCAGAACGTTTTGACTGCACCACGTATGTCTCACTCCTTGACAGACTCTAACAAGATAACTGATTTACTTTACCTGTTAGTGGTTTTCCTGTTATGGCTGATCACTGAGTGTGACATCTATGCTAGGAACTTTGCAGCTCATAACATAACTGTTGTGAAATGTACAAATCACTGATGACAGTCTGAAATACTAGTCAAAGGTGCATAAACGTGATTTCCAATAGATGGACTTTGAAGATGTTTAATTGCTTTGACTGGTTCATGAATAAACTCACATAAAGGCTCTCAGGAAACATGAATAAGGTGTTTAAAGAGCCGCATATAATCTAAAATATGTTGGTAAATCTTCAACAGATTTTACTAAATGAAGCACAGGAGGCTGTAATCCAGTGTGTGGATATTTTTTTTTCGTTTTGGGGATGAGACTTGGATTGGAAACTCGTACTTGGAAGTGATGATTTCATTAAGGAGTAAGTAAGGATGGGTACCCAAACCCAATATTAAATGGATCTCAGGGCTAATTTACTGTAGAATCAGTGAGTTCCGGTCTTATCAGCTCTGGAGGATCCCCCAATCCAGCAGAGTTCTTTCTCTGAGCTCGTGTTTAAGAGGCCAGTTCTCCGTCTGTCACACTGCAGCGCATAGACACACTCTGCTCTTAGTAACAATGGTGGAGAGAAGTAAAGGTTCACAAGTGTGGTTCCACTTCAGCATGTTGACATTTCTTATTGCCACAAGTGACCCAAGTCTTTTGTGTGTAAGAGCTGAAACACGATCAGTCTGTCGCAACATCCAGTGAAAGTTCATCGCATTCAGGCAAAGAAGAGCTCAGTTTGACTGCCAAGCTCGTAGTTTATCTCCTTACAGCTGGTATGTTATGGATACTGGCAGCCCAGAGCCCTCACACAGAGGGAACTAAATTTAAGACCATGGGATAATGATTAAAAGCAACCATGAGCCATCTGATTGTTTAGCCGTGGCTGTGTTAATAAATTCATAAATTTGGCTTCAGAGTGGGAAGATTTAGGGATTCAGGGGCTGCAGACAAACTATGTCGTGCTATATTTTCTCCCTTTCTCTAATTGGATGTTGGTGTTGGCAGTGGTAGAAGTGATC
>NW_007579581.1:51543-85498 GCF_000690725.1 Stegastes partitus | reverse complement strand
TGTGAATGTGAGTGTGCTTGGTTGTCTCTATTTGTGGCCCTGAGATGGACCGATGACTTGTTCAGGGTGTCTCCTGCCTTCGCGGATTTGACAGATGAGATACATGGTTGTCCAACAGAAGCAGGACCTTGGAGTGTGATGATCAGGAGGGCATACAAAAACTAAAATCTCTCCTGTATCCATCCTGAATCACTGGCTGCACCAACAGTTCCAGTGGAGGCGTCATGGATAAAGTGTGCATGAAATTTCTTCTTAAGAAAGAAAAACAATGGAGGATCAGAATTCCTCCGTGCACTGACCACACAGCAGTGACTAAGCTACCTCTCTTAGTGGATTTCATGGCCTCGATCTCCTGCGGCCCTTTGGGAGTGATGATCTTTTCTGTTGCTTTCACGGTTGTAACCCCTTTTTTCATCTTGAAGACATCTTGAGCCTCAAAGCCACGGTTGTCATATGCACTGCCCAAGTTATTACAAAAAGTGCTCACGTTGTGCTGGTTGAAGTTTGAGGTTCTGGCCAGACTGGTTGCTTGTGGCTTCCTGATTGACAATGTGGAGTTACGCTTTAGGAAAGATGTCATCCAGTCCTTCCTGTCATCTCAGATGTCTTCCAGACCTCTGGGTACGTGTAATTAACTAATATTACATTTAACCCTGTGTTAGGACGTGCCCCTGCTGTCGACATAGATTTACAGCGGGGGTATCTCTTGTNGTGACTTGTTGAAAATAATGCCGTTGCATCTGCTAATCAACAATGTTGATGTATGTACACTACATATATGAAAATAAAGCATTTCTATTCTGGATTTGTTTGAGTTTCTTAAACAAAATTTGTTTGGGTTTCTTTCACAAAACATATTAAAAAGAGCTGGTAAGCCGTTAAAGAGCTGGATTAGTATCGGTAAGAGTAGAAACACCGCTGACATCTTAATGATAGTCATCATCATTACAAGATAGTCTGCATTATTTGCCCTCAGACATCTGTTGTCTTTCCTGACAAGAGAAATCCTGAAATAAACCATCTTCATGATTCTGTATAGTCCAGAAGTTTCAGGCCAAAAGACCAAAGAGACCAAAATAAGTTTGACATCAGACATTGTTTCCATTTAGACTCATTTGAGATCACAAAAAACCAGATAAATCAGTTACTGAACATCCTATTATGGACAAAATGTCAAACCTCATTTCAGGTTTTGACTTCTATTGAACAACAAACAAGATTTTCCATCCCAAGAGTCAACTGAAGTAATCAAACATCTTCTAATGGTTCGCACATGTGAGGTTCTTCTGCTCTCTTTGAAGAAAGTGTTTGTTTCCCGCATTATCCAGACACCTTACAGAGAGTCTGAACTCTTCACCACAGGATGTCCAGTTCATAATGAGACTTGCTCTGATCAGTTCATCCTGTGATCCAGACAAACAGGGGAGAGAGGGGCACATCCTAACAAGGTTCAGTTTTGTCTAGAAAACACTGGTTGATGAAGACGAGTTTAATACAATTCATGTACATATATTACAGGCAGATGTTGTTTCTGTCTATATTATCAATGTCAACATATAACTATCCTTTCTTCATCTATAACAGTAAGAAAGATCGATACAGAGATGAACAGATATGTGTGAATATTATCTATACATCTGGATGGAACAGATGAAAAGGTTATGTGTGGACATCTATCTTCATTCCATGAATGGAAAGCTACATATCCAGCATCTATTGAATCATCAGTGAATATCAAATTAATGTAGATTGATGATAGTATATTCTGCCATTAATAGATCCAAGCTTTAAACATCAAAATATATGAATATTGGCAAAACACTGTCAAACATGAACACATTTGTTGTTGTCCACAGTGTCGGCACAACGGCACACATGAAAATCATTTTAAAAACATTTTTACTAGCCACAAGTTTAACAGATGAATCCAAGAAACAAAAACACAGAGTTGAAGATGAACAAACAAAGAGTCAAAGTCAACAAAAGTGTGAGTCCTTGTTTTTATCAATAAGTTGGTTAAAAAATGCTTGTACCCTTCAGTGCATAATTCATGTAGTAGACACACTTCACCCATTTCATTTGAACTAAAAATCTTTGTCAGTTTTTTTTCCCTATCTGTTCTCTTCTTCATATCAAAGGTATGTTAGACCAGAATGTCTGTCAGTATGGCACTTATCGTCCTCTCCCTTGCCTTGGCAGCAGTCTCCCTTTATGACCTCTACAGGGTAGTGAAGGGGTGGGCACAGAGGAGCCTGGAATGGACACTAAGGTAGTGGTTGGTTCTGTGGTCAGTGGTCAGATGAAGTGGTCAGTTACAAAGGCTGAGGCAAAGTCATTTTCACTGAAGACTTTAGAATTGCAGGTGGTACAGTCGTGCAAAGGGCACCCTGGTAGCTCAAGCAGGCGACCCATAAATAGCGGCTATAGTTCCAACACAGCAGCCATGGGTTCGAATCTGGTCCATTGTCATTTGCTGCAGCTCCTTCCCTCAATCTGCTCCCTACTGTGGGGCTGCATGGTGGCTCTGTGGTTAGCACTGTCACCTCTGCGTGGAGTTTGCATGTTCTCCCCATGCAGTGTGGGTTCTCTCTGGGTTCTCCGGCTTCCTCCCACAGTCCACAAACATGTTGAGGTTAATTGGTGATTCTAAATTTTCCGTAGGTGTGAATGTGAGTGTGCTTGGTTGTCTGTCTCTAAGTGTAGCCCTGTGATAGACTGGTGACCTGTCCAGGGTGTCTCCTGCCTTCACACTGAGTCAGCTGGGATAGACTCCAGCCCCCCATGACCCTAGTGAGGATTAAGCAGTGTACAGATAATGGATGGATGGATGGACAGTACTGCAGTGGTTGTTGCCTTAAAGGTAGAAGGTCCTGGGTTCAAATCTCGGCCTGGGATCTTTCTGTGTGGAGTGTGCATGTTCTCTCTGTGCAGCGTGGGTTCTCATCGGGTTCATGGGCTTCCTCCCACAGTCCCACAGGTAAATTGTTGTGAATGTGAGTGTGCTTGGTTGTCTCTATTTGTGGCCCTGAGATGGACCGATGACTTGTTCAGGGTGTCTCCTGCCTTCGCGGATTTGACAGATGAGATACATGGTTGTCCAACTGAAGCAGGACTTTGGAGTGTGATGATCAGGAGGGCATACAAAAACTAAAATCTCTCCTGTATCCATCCTGAATCACTGGCTGCACCAACAGTTCCAGTGGAGGCGTCATGGATAAAGTGTGCATGAAATTTCTTCTTAAGAAAGAAAAACAATGGAGGATCAGAATTCCTCCGTGCACTGACCACACAGCAGTGACTAAGCTACCTCTCTTAGTGGATTTCATGGCCTCGATCTCCTGCGGCCCTTTGGGAGTGATGATCTTTTCTGTTGCTTTCACGGTTGTAACCCCTTTTTTCATCTTGAAGACATCTTGAGCCTCAAAGCCACGGTTGTCATATGCACTGCCCAAGTTATTACAAAAAGTGCTCACGTTGTGCTGGTTGACGTTTGAGGTTCTGGCCAGACTGGTTGCTTGTGGCTTCCTGATTGACAATGTGGAGTTACGCTTTAGGAAAGATGTCATCCAGTCCTTCCTGCCATCTCAGATATCTTCCAGGCCTCTGGGTACGTGTAATTAACTAATATTACATTTAACCCTGTGTTAGGACGTGCCCCTGCTGTCGACATAGATTTACAGCGGGGGTATCTCTTGTTGTCTCTTAGCTATAGCATGCTCGCAGGCTTAGCCTTTAAAACTGCAGATACTGTGTGATTATTATGCATAACTCACACTGCACATTTTAATTCCTGCTGCTAGAATCTGAGACTTCATTGCTCACACCGTATGGGTTAATCCAACGGCCACCATGTGGGGCTCACGTGGTTTACTGACAGTTCAATGAAGGTTATTTCAAAAAGATGGCTGTACTCTCCGTGTTGACAGAAAGAGAACAAGGCAGCATAACTTTGTGCAGTTCTACAGCTGAAACTGCACTGTTCGCTTAAACAGCTAATTTAAATGAGGTTGTTGCTAACACTTAATTTCGTCAATGAATTAATTTTCATTAGCGCTAATGAGTAACTAATGACGTAAATAATAAACTCTGTTTTTATGTTTAAGTGTATCGTGTTGGAGTTTCCAGTTGAACTCTATAGTTTTGCATTTGAATATGTAAGCGTTTGTTTGCATTTTGTTCAATTAGACATTGTTCGTACTTAAATAAATAAAATGTTGCTGTTTTAGAGGAAAGTCAATCATTTATATTATCTGACTGATGAGCAATATAATTAATAAATTATTCTATGCAAAAATAGTCATTATAGGGAATTTGCATTTATTCACTTCTATTAATCATTTAGTCAGTACGATTTTTTTCCCCACAAAAATCCCCCCAAATCCGCAAAAAGAAAAAAAAAGTCACGATTAAATTATTATAAATTTTATCAAGTTCCTAATAATTTTTCTGCTGATTGACGAATCAATTAATAGTTTTCACTTTAAGGTATTTATTTAATTAATTTAAGGTAGTTTTGTAGATACTGCACTTGTCTCAATGGACGCCGGCAAGTTTACGGGGCAGAGTCCTGTAATGATTGGCTGATGAGGATGTTGATTTTTCCTGGTATTTATATTTCCTTACTACCAATATGCCACCATGTTATATGTAAAGGGATTTCTACAGGCTTTTCTAAGGCTGCATCATTCAAAGCATGAAATCTAGTAGGACTGATAATGCCTGGAAGTATTTACTATCACCTTTCCCAGCAGTCTGTGATAATAATTAATAATGATGAAAAATAACTAATTAAGATCCAAGTATGCAGCCGGTTTTTATTTTTTAGTGTAAATTCTTTGCTGAAAGCCTCCTGCAGCACAACATTTAGCTAACAGTACACATTCATATGCCAAAGCATTTTATAATTAACATACCTACCTACACTTGGCGAGAGAAATTAAAGATCTTTCTAAGAAATTGAATTCAGAGCTTTTCTAAACCTGCACATACACCTATCTCTGCCTACTGGTATATCTGACTCAGTGAGCATGTTTTTAAATATAAAAACAAAAACAGCATAACCCATTATGGACCTGGACTGAGCAGTGTTCAGCATCGATCATATAATAGAGCCCTGCAGCAGAAAGCTCCTCCAGGTTTCAGGGTATTCGAGGTAAACAGCTGGCTTCTCCTGCGGCTCTTGTGTTTATGAGTTTAAGTTTACTGCTCATAGAGGATTAACACAGCAGCTCCAATAACTGCTGATATTAAACAAACAAGCAGAGTTTAATAGTTGTGTATTTTGTCCATTATCATTTATGGTCCCCTGTCATAATCTGAGGAAAGGCTGACAGACGCCTCACATTCCCGCCTGATCACAACACACAGACTGTAAACGGACCTGACAAACTGCCGGTAAACACTGCTGGTTTTATTCACCAATAAAATGTGGTTAAAGTGATGGCATTAATGTTTTTTCAGTCACGAGTTTTACGTCTTTCCATGAAGTGCAACTGGCAGATTGACTGCTCCTGTTGTAATGAAGTCACCTTTTGGAAATTCTGTTTCACATGGACGCGTGTTACTGCCTCGAATCCTGACCGACTCACTGAGCAGAACACAGCAGCGAGTTTCTAAGAAACATGAAAAACTACAACTCACCCGGTGAACATAAAAATCAGTATGAATGCAGTTTTACATCCAACAGTAGCGTTACGGCCAAGATGTATAATAAAGGTTTTTTATTGTCTCGCTATGGCAACATATTTGATCCAGCAGTCCGGGTGCAGATATTCATGAATCCCTAAAACGTCTCACTTTTCATTCAGCAGCAACAACATGTACACATGTCTACTTGTTCAACACTTTACTTCATAGTAGAGAGGAACCACTGTTAGCATTAACAATTAACAGCTACTGTATACATCATGAACAATAAGTTTTATTGATATCTATATAAGTGTCTTTTTTCCCAAAATAAATCATTTCTATTATAAAATGTCAGAAAACAGTTTTTAAAAATCAAGCAAAGTGACTAAAACCAAGGTAGCAACTTTTTGTCCAACCAATGGCACCAAACAAAAACATAATTCAGGTGCGAGGTTATGCAAACACTAACGGGATCGCCCCCATAATCAATCCTTCTAGCTTTTCCATTTTCTCTGGATCTGACAGCTCTGACTATAGCATTAACTTAAAGGTGCAGAAACAATGACAAAACGTAGTTACTAGACATGACTCCAGTTCTACGAGCACAAAGAAAACCGAACAGCAGATGTTTGTTATGGTGATCTTTGGTAAACTTAATGTGACTGATGGCAGTTTTAAAGAGAGGACTGCTGCCCGACAGAAAACTGGTGCTCACTGTCATATCTGAGTTTAACTCATCAATGTTGAGGTTGTACAGCCGTGTGGATGTCATATACCTATCCAAAAACAAACATGAATGAAGTTCTGCAGGTCTGTTTTCGTGGTCGGAACATGCACAAATGTTTGGGCCTTCCTAAAATGCAAATTAGAATAGGAATCTAAAACCTAGAAGTAGAAACAATGGCCTGCTGCTCATACCTCTTCAGGGAAACACAGATTTTTGTACATATTATCATGAAACAGTTGCTGAGACTTTGCAGAATGACCACCAAACCAATGCTAATGCTAGTGTGCCTACAAAAAAACTTTGGAATGTAAGAAGACATCCCAGCCACTGATTGGCAAGTGATCTCTGGGAAATGTAGTGCAGAAGCAGTAACATCTGAGCAAAAAAACTGAGATTAAACAAAGACAAAGTGGAAGAACATGCAAGCAGGTTCACAATGGCAGTAACAGTGTCAGAGGTCAGTGATGCTGCAGCTGACGGCAAACCTGACAAATGGCCTGCATACATAGTGAACAGAGAGGGGCTCTTCTGTTCTGATTCAGAATGGAAAACACCCTCGTCAGTCTGAATGAGTGGTGAATTACCCCTGTGGAAATGATAAAACAAAACACCGAGGATGCCTGGCTCACAGCTTTACTTCTCCCTCTCTGATTTCATGGCTGTTGGCAGCTGGTTCCTGGAGGACATTACAAAGCGTGACCAGCACGAGTCTGACCTGACAGGCTTATAAATCATCAAGCTCTAAGTTCTGTTTCGGAAACACGATCAGATAACTCTCTGGACTGTAAAACTTTTAATGAAAAGCTTGATGAAAATGGGATGATGAGTAATGTCACCATCCACTGGAGTCATGTTAATGTCCACCTGGTGAATATTGTGTCTCCTTTTAACTCTGCTCTGACTCTTCGGCTGATAAACCATCATCCTCACCAGCTGGTCTCTAACAGCGTCTGTTTGCTGTCGGGGCTGGACAGGTGGAGTACAGCGGGTTAATTAGAGTTTGTTTGCTGCCTGCAGTTTTATATAAGCGGTGTTAGTGAGAGAGTGAGGCGCTCAAACAGTCGATGTGCAGCCTGAGAACTCAAATATTGAGCTAAAAACGCTGCAGGAATGGCAAACATTGTCTGTAGTTCCACACAAGTGTTATACAAAGTCAGCTCATTCAGTATAAACAACATTCAAGGACAGATACCAAGCTGCTCAAAGCATTTTGGGGGATTTTCAGTTTAGTGTTTGTTGCAGAGAAACAGAACTTCCCTCAGCCTGACTGATGGAGGCAGACAGACGGCTGCCCTCCCTCTGGTTCTGTCGCAAGTTTTCCTAACTTCATCCTGTGAAGAGTCACAGAAATTTGGTATTATTTGGTGCTACATAGATGAAACTAAAATGAATGTCATAAACAACTCATCATTTTGGGGGCAGCAAGAGGGTCGCCGGTTCGCAACCCAGTGAGGACACCCGGGATCTGTCTGTGTGGAGTCTCCATGTTCTCCCTGTGCAGCGTGGGTTCTCTCCGTGTTCTCCATCTTCCTCCCACACAGTCCAAAAACATGTTGAGGTTAATTGGTGATTCTAAATTGTCCATAGGTGTGAATGTGAGTGTGCTTGGTTGTCTGTCTCTAAGTGTAGCCCTGTGATAGACTGGTGACCTGTCCAGGGTGTCTCCTGCGAATCCCAGTGAGCGTTGTATCGATAATGGATGGATGGAACTCATCATTTTAAGGCAAAAACCCTCCCCAAAAAAACTCCCACACTTTTTTTTGCATGTTTGAAGCCTCTCTAATTGAAGGATTTGCCATTTTCCCCTGTTTTTATTTCAGAGAAAGCAAAACACTTCGCACCATTCTGAGCTTTGGTGGACATTTTTCCTCTTTTCACATATTTCACAGCTCAAACCCAGTAATTTAGAAAACAATTGTCAGATTAGTTGATAATGAATATAACTGCTAGTTACAGAGCTAATCTAAAGACAAAAGGAATACACAAGTGGAAGATTACAAGTAAGATCGCTCCGTCGCAGCATGTGGTAGATCCTAACTTTTCTGCTGATTTTCGTGGTTTGGCTTCTTAACCAGACTCTTGTTAGTCATGCTGGTTCCCAGGGTCACACACTGTAAAACTCTGATGTTGTACTAATCACGTGTCGCCGCGGTGAGAAGTGGGTCAGTGGAAGGAGGCCAGTTTGGGTCAAACCTGCAGCACATCTTACTGATACGGTTTGGACATGGTTGTGTTTGTAGTGTCATGGTGAGTGTGTTACATCACTGCCAGCAGATGTTTCTGGTTTCAGTCCTCCTGACCCTGCAGCCACAGACAGACTGCATTTCAACTTTATCCGCTGAGAGGATTTTGTAGGTTTTGGAAGTAAACAGTAATTTGTGACGGTATAGATTTGACCTTTAGCTAAATAAAGCTGCTATTTTTCTTTAATTCCAAACACATGGGTTTGAAAGACATTTTTCATCCTGTGCAGAGTTATTTTGATCTAATTAAACGTCTGTTATTTGTTCCTGTTCGTCTCTTGTGTTTGTTTCCAGTCTTTCTGAACACGTTGGCTGAGATCTGAATGGATGGTGCACAGCTCTGGTTTTACTTACAATGCTGCCTCGTCACCTCCCTGCTCTTGTGTCATTAAACACTTCTAGAAGAGCTATTTGTGATTGATGACCGTCTTCTTAATCTATTAGTGATGACTCACCGGTGGCAAAGCTTCAGCCTCATGCAGTAGGCTGCTAGATATAATCTTGTACTTTGAGGATCGTGCTGGCGTCTATCAGTTGGGATTTGAGATCTCCTGCAGCAAAATGAATATGAAGTTTCTGTGCTGGAACACTCAAAGGATTTTATTGCGTTATGTCTGTGCAGATTGTCAGTTATCCAGGTCATGCTGATCCTAAGTGCTTCAGTAGGAGGCAACTGGACTTTTCTTTGAGTTACTCCTAGCTGCGGGGCCCACTCTCAGGACCTTGTGTATGTTTAGTTGCCATGCATGGTGTGAGGGAAAACAACAACAGTGTGACTCCGTCATCCTCATTTCCGATCCTGAATCCACTGCCAAAGGCAAACTTCCCTGGCCGACCTCCCAGGAGCAGTCGGCTGCAGACGGAGTCCTGAGCTGCAGGCTGACGGGGGCAGCAGGTCGAGACCTCCTGATGCTGCAGCTGCACTAAGGACCTGACACGGACTTTACATTACTCGAAAAGTGACAGTGAACAGTGATGTTAATATTCAGCGACCGGTTTTGACAAATACCCCCTCCCTGTGCTACATTTCCTTCTGCTTGTGTTTCTGGCGTGCTAATCCTTGGAGAACGTTACTCGTGCTGACACGATGAGGGGATTAATCACTCAGTACGCTGGCTACAATTTTGATAATTGATTTATTGTTGAAGTCATTTATCAAGCAAAAAATGCCAAACGTTCTCTGATCCCAGCTTCTCAAATGGGAGATCTTTTCTACTGTTCTCTGTTTTACATGATTGTAAAATGAATGTATTTGAGCTTTGGGGAGAAAAAATCTGCAAATTAAAAACTAGGGGTGCAACGGATCACAAAACCTACAGTTCAAATGGAATCATGGTTTTTGAGTCTGTCTATTGCTTTTCACACGTCCTGTTCGTGTGAACAAACAACAGCTTTGTATTTTTCTACTTGGAAGTATGTTTTCAGGGCCTCCTTGTTTGTCTCTAACACGATTAAGCAACAACTACCAGATGTGGATTAAATTTGTAGGTATTTTGAAAAATATAAGTGTCAGTGAAACTTTTTTTCATTTTACTACGGTAACACTTGCAATTAATCCACAGTTCATGTGTGCTGAATGGTAGGTTGGGACTCTCACGGACCACAGATCGACTACAGCGAATCACAACATTACTCAAGATATAATCTTGTGTTCTGGTTTGCACATTTAAAAAAAATAAATAAAAAAATCTATCACTCCAAAAATAAATAAATAAAGAATCATTGGAAGACTGATCAACTCAAAAGTCTTTGCACTGATTTTTTTTTTTTTTTAAAGATTACTGTTCTTTTTAACCAAATACTGGTGATAACAGCGATCAATAGGAGTGAGTTAACAGAATCATCAAGCCTGTTGCTAAACAGTCAAAGCTATAAGCACTGATCTCCACAATTTGAACTTTGTGTTTCTGCTGCAGTGACCAGTCTATTAATCAACTGTCTAATGAACATTAACTGATTTTGACATTTGATTATTCATGAGCTGTTTTAATACAAAAACACCAGTTACTTGTTCCAGCTTCTCAAATATGTTGTATATCTTCATAATATACAACAGTAACTTCAACAGGTTTGTATTTTTTGCTTTTGGTTGAGCAAAACAAGCAGTTTAAGGACCTCATAGAATAAGCAATTAATCAACTAATAGTAATAGAAATGATCATTAGTTGCAGGCCTAGAGTTGAAGTTTTGATCCCTTTTAAATTTAGAGAAGTTATAGTTTAACCTTTATGATTTTAAACCCCAAGCAGCCACCTTCTGATGACCAGTGAGCAGTTTTTTAACAACTCAGCAATTAGCACTAGTGAGATCCAGACAGTACTTTTTTTTTTTTTTTTTTTTTTTTTTACTGCATACTCGGTTTTTCACCCACAGCCTGATCTTAAAAACCCATAACAGACCCATGTATACACCAGTCTGCTACAGCATTAAAACCACTGACTGTGGACGTTATATTAACATAGTTTGGGACCAAAGGCACAGCCCAACGGCAGCAACCTCTCTCAGCAGGACAATGCAGGAGCATGACAAAGAGCCCGTGGTGTTGACTGGGCCTCCAAACCCCTCCAGATGCCAATCCTTTCAAGCATCAATGGAATGCATCAGAACAAGCCCAATCTATGAACTCCTGATCAATCAGAACTGTTCTGGCGTCACAAGGAGACATACACAATATTAGTCAGGAGGTTTTTTTGTTATGTGGTGTATGTATTTAGTATGTAACTGTTGAAGTTAGCTCTACAAATGCTGCGAACAAAAGAACTGAAAGGGCCAAGAAAAGGTTGAGAAACTGAAGTGTGGCAGCACCTGTAGCGCCCTGCACTGACCACCTGCAGCAAAAATGTACGATATCATTCTGTATTTTGTGAACAGGCATTTCAAACAGAATGCTAACGTATAGCTGTGTTCTTGATCAATGCATCTGGGATTTCAATCATTTAGTCATGCTGACAAACTCTATTTCTATGCACGCTTACACAATCGCACAGCTCAGAGTCTTTGTATATATGAGTTGGACTGGAAAATCTTTGAGTTAAATCAATCTTTCACCTAAATACAAAAGACAAACTGTTGTAAACACCAAGTAAAACTGTAAAATTGCACTGTTACAAAAGGTGGGTCATACTAGGTTCAACACCAGCTATCAATATTATCATCAGCCCAAAAGAATTCAGCAATCAGCACTGGATGTGTAAGTCATTTGAAGGCCATTGACTGAGCTCCACTAAATCACTGACTATATAATAATGTGCATCGGTCTGAAAGGGTGCAAGATTAATGTGACGAGACCTGTTGGCGAAATTTTGGGCCAAATTGAATATTTAATCTCCAGCACGCAAATTGTCAAATTTAAAGAAACAAAACTATTGGCGGAACATTTTGCTATCAACATTAGCTCTGAAAAATCCAAACTAGTGGACTTCTTATTTATTTTTCACTGTCTCCTCGGTCCTTTAAAAATGTCCCTCAAGGTATTTCTGCGTATTTATCATTCTGTTCACGGAGGGCACACCTGGAAGTGAGTTAGAAATAAAGACTGAACAAAGACAAGACTCCTACCCGGTTGGATTAAAGAGAGGTTTAACACAGGTATCAAATCATTTAGTCCTCCATTGCTGTCCAGTTTTCATTCCAGTGGGGGGGGAAAAACAGCTGTTTAGAGCAGCACAGGGCAGTAATTTAGAATGATGCACAAGTTGCGATAAATGCCAGATGTCTCCACTTCGCCCATTAATTGTCTCTGTGATGATGGGCTGCACTCAGACGCCTCCTATTGTCTTTTATTGCACTGAAAGGCTAAAGATGCAGCTGGCACAATGCTAATTATTAGAAACAAATGTCTCAGCCTACATCAAAACAAAGAGGAGCATCGCACCAATATGTGACCAAGTCGGCAGATTCAACATGTTGACATGTTGTAGATCAGAGATGTCCTGAAAGGTCACAGCTGAGATTAAGGGAGAGAAGCTGGTCCCCAGAAAGGGAAAAGGAACAATCGACATTTGCGGTGTTGCAGCAGACGACCTATGGAAAAAGTGATGGAAGAAGTGGTGGTAAGAATAACCTGACTCACCGGGTGTGAGTCCGCTAGCTGCGTGTAACCTTTGTCAAAATCCCCCTCACTATGGGAAACAACAACCACAACCTCCAGGCAGCAACCTACCACAATGTAACAGCAAGATTTGCTACAGATCTGGATAATGCAGTTATTCAGCTCTGCTTGTTTTTGTCAGTGAATTATTCATTTTAATGACATTTCTCAATGCAATTCTTCCACCAGAACAATTCACCTGACACTGTTTTCCAGTTTCACCATTGTCCATCTTAGTACTAACCAAGATGATTGTGGTTGGTTGAAATAAACTAGAACAAGTAGTAGCATTTTCTATCTTTAGCAGAATAATAATGAGGTGCAGCCAGACCATTCTACAGACGTTACTCTGGCTATGCAAGACTATGGATAAATAAATGAAAACACTGTTTGATCTGACATCCATACAGCTGACCAGTCACTGCATCAAATATAAAATATGCAGTTCTGAAATGTCCATGTTTAGATATGCAAAATAGGTTTTATCTGCTCATTTGCATAAATATCCAATAGACAAATGTAGTAAAATAAACACCTAAATGACTGCTTTTGGTGTTTTCTCTATAGTGTGAAAGTAAACTAATGACAGATTCACCAGTGTATGAAAAAAATGCATGTTTTCCTGTCTAGTCTCTGTGTTTTGGCCAGTCCACCAGCACAAACTACATCACTGACTGACCACATTTTAACCTATTGTTTCTATTGCTTTCAGAGTTCCACTAAATTGCGCAAATCTCCTGCTATTTATATGTTGGGAACATTTTTACAATCTCATCATATCAGGCTCTGGGTGTCACAGTGAGCTTATTGTAATCAATGAAAATGGAGCTGATTACTTCCTGCTGAGTCGACATGAGAACAACCATGACATTTCCGCTGTCAGTCAGCCTGATGAACACAGTTTGTTCTCAGGACCTGAGAGACAAACAACTGGTTCTGAGGACAGAGTCAATGTGGAGTCAAAGGGTAACAGTATGAGCATTTTTCATTCGTGTCAATTGGTGTAGACTAAATAGTAATCACATTACAACCATAAATTTGTCTATGATACAGTCTCAGCATAAACTGGATGTTAAAACCTTCATGAAGGAGGATCTATTGCGAGGCAGATGTATTACACTGCAGGAGAGTTTATTAATATTAACTGATCAACATGATCTTGATGAATTTTGTTTTCACATGTCTTCCAGCCAAGTCAAGCCTGGACCTCGTGACTGCACAGCTGCATTATGGTGCAAATGAAAAAAATGTTCATGTAAAGTCCAGCATATTAGAAGAAGATTAAAAGTCTCCAACCTCCTAAACAAGCTTTCATTGTGTCACAGTTTCTCTACCTGACACATGTTCTGACTTAGAGGCTCAGCATGTTGACATGTAAAAATAAATTCTGCTTATTTACACAGCAGATAAACATGCTCACTCTGCTCCATGTGGGAGCGTCAACAGAAAGGCCGGCTGACATGACCCGTGTTGATCTGGACTCATTCACAGCATGGGAACACCTGTGTGATAGCGAGCACTCGCTCTCACGCATACAAAGGCACAAAACAACATGTCAGGTTTAGACAAATAGAGATGGATGAACAAACTGTCAGTCACGCACACATCTGTAGTGCAATGCTTGTAAATATGTTCTTTTGCAGTTGTTTAAGTTAGTAAATTCCTACATTTCCCAGAAGGCCTGTGGCAACCCCGTGAGTCATAAGTTGCCTTCAAGTGGTTTAACCAGAAGCATTTTATTGACATACTGATGTGGTTTTCAAGCGAAAAACATCTGAAAGCTTGAATCACAAGCTGCTGCAAATTAAAATTACTCCTTTTATTCAAAGTTTTTAAAAAATCTGTATTTGTAAATGTTGTTCTTGCTTCTACTGCTACAGTAAAATGCAGAAAATCTGTGACGTTTACTCGAAACCCACCAAAGTTCTGTTTTTATTGTTAGTCACTTTGTAACTGACTTTCAGTGAGGACCAGGCCTTACAGATTTAAACATCTCTTCTCTCTGGGTTCTCCGGCTTCCTCCCACACAGTCCAAAAACATGTTGAGGTTAATTGTTGATTCTAAATTGTCCGTAGGTGTGAATGTGAGTGTGCTTGGTTGTCTGTCTCTAAGTGTAGCCCTGTGATAGACTGGTGACCTGTCCAGGGTGTCTCCTGCCTTCACCCTGAGTCAGCTGGGATAGACTCCAGCCCCCCGTGACCCTAGTGAAGATTAAGCGGTGTACAGAGGATGGATGGATGGATGGCTTTTATTCCACATCACCTCACTATTCTGGTCTTTACCCCTGCACATGAATAAAGGTCAAAGTCCTACTATCTATACAGACCTGATCGCCTGATTCAGAGGAGTCATGGTGGTCAGAAACCTCACCGAGGAGACGTAATGCGTGGGAAGCCTTGGCACACCTTAGCGATCCACTTCAGTGAACTCTGCCATTTACAGCAATGACAGCAAATAGTGTTGACAGAACTGATCTTAGCGTGAAAGTTGGGTTCGCTGTGCTGCTGGGGCTGGCCTGCACGGCGTGCTGGGCTGCCAGCATTTACTTCACAAGACACGCAAATAAACTTTGCTCTAGCACGTTCTGGTTTTAACAGACGCTAATCCTCTAACATAAAACAAGGAGTGGCAAACTGGACACACTCTCCAGAGACATCATGAGTCAAATAGTGACTCCTGATTCAGAAACGATTACTCTTTAAATACATCCTCCAGGCCTTTCAATAAACAGCAGCCTCAGGGTGACATTTGTGAGGCTACATGCTGGTTAACAAGCTACATGTTGCATTTGTGACTTTTATTGGCTCGAAAAAACCATTCACTCCACACAACAAGCACGTTTGCCAACTGTATGAGCATGTATGTATGTATATACACGAGTGGGCCAACAACACGTGTCCAACTCTGATTCAACAAGTCATTTATGTGCTTTAAGCTGCAGTGAGACGCAGGCGGGTGGGGTTTACCACAACACAGAGGCTGAGGTGAAGTGACAATTGCAGAAAAGTGAGTTAAATTGACCTTGTAATGCTTTGCTGTGGTTGACTTGCTTTTTTTTTTCTCTCTCTCTCTCTCTCAAGCTGTAATGTAGACATAAACCCAAGTGTAGCTCTGCCACAGAAAAGCAGCAATAAAACAGAAACTTCCAGCAGCTGAAAACAAACCAACAAGACTCCAATGAGGCTAATGGGAATAATTCACATATTTAGAGGCCATACGCACTATATAATGTAATTTTCTACTCATAAACAAACAAACAAAAAAACATAAACAATGGCTACAACTTGGCAATGTAACATTTATGAGCCGTGATCAGATTTTGCATCATTATTTAAGAGAGGCCAATTACATTAACCCTGAAACTAAACGCTTATTTTATCACTGTCATGTCACCAACAAATGTATATTGACGACAATGACAATAAAACTAATTACAAAACACTAGCAGCTGCCAGTAGCTTTGCTAATGTTAATAATCAACAGATGGCACATTAATGTATATGAGAAACAATACACACATCATAGACACATGACTTAGATCTGAAACCATTTGTTATTTGTGCATTAGTGTAACTCTTAGGAAACAGTTAAGTCCTTAAATTGTCTATCAAGAAATAAGAGCCAGAAAATGTCTTTTTACTGCTTCATTAATGTGAGGTTAAAAATGTTTTTCTCTGTTTTAAATTAAGACATTAAATGTTGGACTAAAAGACTGAGAGATTACCGCTAACAATAGCAATGTTTCCATATTTTTTGTAATGTGAACATCAACTTTTATGTCGTCGTCTAAATGACTGAATTATAAAACCGAGCTTAAAGGCAAAGTAAGAAGAAAATCAATCACAAACAATTACTAGAGCGTGTGCACAGATGACAAACAACTACAAACTTAATTAAGAGACTTGCTTAGAAGCAATTTAAAAAATGATAACATTACACAATGATTTAATATAAAATTAACCCTGTCTATTGTCATGTATGCTTATGAATACATTTTGTCATAATATACAGTTGAAACCAGAAGTTTACATACACTGTATAAAAAGACACATAAGCTCTTTCTTCTCACTATTAAATGTGACTAAACGTTTCCTGTTTTAGGTCAGTTAGGATTATCAAAATTATTTATATTTGCTAAATGCCAGAATAATGAGAGAGAGAACTTTTTAGGTTGGTCCTCTTTATTTATCCCTGTCTTGTGGAATTGTATTTGTTGGCTTGTTGTTTTATTTCTGACCAACAACTTGTTCTGTTCTGGCAGCTGTTCTGCTATACCATTCAAGAGCTCTAGATAAATGCTCCATACCTACCAGCAACAAACAACAGACAAGGCTAGAGAGTAGGCAATGAAGAAAGGGAAACTTCTCGCAGCTAAAGGAAGAATTAATAGATTCCTGTTAAACCCTATTCAATTATTAAGGGTGAAAAATATAGCCTGTCTTGTTTTTTTAGCTGATTTTGCTCCTCAGAAGTGGACAAAAAAAAATATGTTTAAAAGGAAAAAAAAGTTTTAAAGTCCTTTTTAATCAATTAACATAAAAGTAAAAAGTTTAACCCATTTGGCTTTTTTTTTTTCAAGTTTGGCCTCTATGATTGTTGAGTTCAGTACATTACACATTGAGGTTTCACTCAACATGTGCATTATCTGTTTATGCAAACCGTATATCAAACAGTTGGGTCACAGTGATGATTCATGGTCTCTGTTTACTCAGCAGGCATCTCAGCAAGAGCAATGAGCTCATTACGCTTAAATCCGAGCCTCCTTGGCTGCTGTGTGATGTTCTACGGTGAAGGTTGCCGACTGCAGCGTGCCAGCGAGTCAGCAGCTGCTTCAAATTGAGCCCGTAAGTGATGCTGATCAAACGAGAAGGCCGTGCCACAGAGCGAGAGCAGACCATCTAACTTTACACTTTGTGCTTCCAAAATGGACATGAGGTCAGTGGAAACATTTACTTTCTTAATGAAGGGGCCTTTCTGAGAGAGGAAGTCCTCCTCCCCTCAGATGCAGCTGAAATAAGGTCTAATATGATACGTTGCTGAGGGACTCATTCATGCACAGCAGTGGAGAAAATGTCCCTAAAGAAAATGTTGTTGCTTAGTGTCTTAGATACCTGTGTGAGGGTCCCATTATTCAAAGGAAAATACACAGTAGTAAGAGAATAGTGGAATAAATCTTTTATTGTAAAGCTGAAAATGCTTAAAGAAACATTTATGCCTCAACAGAAATAGACATGTATAAGAACCTCAGTCAGCTCCATAAACCTTGAGATCATCATAACATCGTTATTTAACTGAAAAGAAGTTGTTACATTGACCATAAGTGCTGCAAAACAAATGTCATATTTAATTCAAGTTACAATGTATGAGGTACTTTGGGCAATCAGGCTTTTATCAATCTCTTGCCACGTTCAGCGTGGAAGGTTGCTGTTGTTTCCTGTTGCGATTTGAAAACGGTTTGAAAACATGTAGATAGTAGAAGAGGAGGAGGAAGCTGTGTGACATGCAAATCTGACTACAAATTCGATGGCAAAGTGATTTGACTGGGTTCATCTTCATGGCAATGACACCTGAAAGGTCTTTAACTAGTTTCTCAAGTTGGGTTCTTAGACTGTAAATAAAAGGCAAGATGCATCACAACTTTCTATCATTTTACTTGCCAAAGGCTGGAGACATGATATTAGTCACTACAGCACAGACTCTGGTTGTGAATAAAAGGTCCAGCACAAGATGGCATCCTCATTTCTATGCTGTACTTTGGGGCTCTACATGATGTCCATCTGTATGTACAGTTTATGATTGCATGTTCCAACACTCATAATACCATGCAATCTAATATGCCAGAAAAAGATTCAATACGTCCTCATACAAGGGTACTTTAAAAAGTTCTCGACCTCATCTGGAAACAAGGCGCATAACTCCCATTTTGGACATCGCTGTCTACTATAAAGCCTCATATCAGTGTCCACAAAAACTCAAATCTTGAAGCAATCTAAGAAAAAAAGAGGAAACTTGGAGCTCCTGCTGTTGCTCCAGAACAATGTGTCCGTCCACACAGCATCAGGTGGAAGAAGCAGCCACATGTGGCCTTAAACTGCTGCTCCATGAACCTTACTGACCCGACCTGCACTTCTGTGTCCTAAACTGAAATTACACTTGCATGGTCGCCATTTTCAGAGAGATGATGATGTCATGCATGCTGCTGAGGAGTATGTGGAAGCTCAAGATGCGACTTTCTTTCAGAAAGGCATAGTGAAGCAACATCAATGGATAACATGTATTAAAGTAAAAGAGACTAAGCCGAAAAATAAATGAAGAACAAGCTATCGCTGTGACGTGTTCTGGTGATGCAGAGAACTTTTTGAAGTGTTATCGTACATACTGCATGTCACATGCAGTATTCACATTCAGTCGTATTTTGCAATATGAAAGTCAGTTTGTTTTGCTTTTCTGACTGTTCTGAACTAAAATCGTCTGCACACCATCATGGTGTCATGCTATAGTAACAAGCTTGAGCTGAAAAGAGCGTACAGACGTGATTTCATAATGTGGACTGCAGCAGATATATGAACAAGACGATTAAGATGCAATTTATGACGAAGTAGTATGTCCCAATTGTCTGCATACTCCATGCAACAGTACGTACCTTTCAGGGCAGCTGCACATACTGAAAGAAAAGAGAAATGTGTGATTTAGATTGCAGGGTCAGTTTCAAAATCAAAGCAAAGATAGACCCCAGATCAAAACTACTTCTGGATGCAAGCGCCCACAACAATGAATGGATCCGTGACTTGGAAACTCGCTAAAAATCCTTTTTATAGTGTGGATTTGGAAACACATTCACCACGAGCTCCACTTTGTTTTATAACCATGAACCAGAGTCTTCTGTGGTTCACTAAAGGGCATGTAAGTGGAGCTGATGTACATTTTCACTCCTCCCAGACAGTGATTTTAGTCCAGCAACCTTCCAAACAAAGCAGCAGTTCTCTACAGCATGAAATGATTTGGGTTTTGCAAGGTCAATAAAAAGGCTCATATGAAAAGAAAATTATTATTAGATAATTAGACAAACATGGAGGTTACTGGATGGATATTAAGGACATGTTTAAACCAAATGTGTCCTGTTTCATAATTCTTAATTTTTTTTTTTAGCAAAATAAAATAACTGACATATTTAAACCATGTGGCTATTTAAAAACAAATGGTTAGCATTAGATTATATTCCAACACATGACATCAGTTGGCTCAAATCATTTTCGGGCCAGAGAGAAAAGAAACTGAAATGACAAATATAAAATAAAAATGATTCTGATTAGTTGGCTTCTCATAGCAGACAATAAAGATGCACAAAAGAGCAGAATCAGCTATAGCATTAATTCAAAGAAGAGGACGGCCACTACAACGGCTGAGTCCATTCTGATTAGGATTTGGATGTCAGGGCTGATCAGAAACTGGACCAAGTGTGTTTTTAAAAAGAAACTGCTCTTGATGAATGTTTGGTACAAGTTTTACCATCAGTGGCGTCGTACTATAAATTCTTCTGAGGGGATAGAGTCTGACAGTCCAATGTCATGAAAAGTTCAAAATACAGATTTTCTTGAACATACATGAGATCAAACTTATTCAATTTGTTTGTCAATTTAAAAAGTCTGTTATTCATTAGAATTCAAGAGACAAACTTCAAAGTCTTGCATATCTTAGTACTTATCTGAACAAGTTATTTACGGGTCATGTTTGACTTGATTTTCATAACAAACCTGAACAAACTTCTTCTCGGGAATAAATGCATATTGGCAGTGATTATTTAAGGTAAGAAAAGAAATCGCGGTTCTTGTTTTACTCGCGACAGTTGAATGACTACAGCGTTTAAGAAAAAACAAATCCACTTTTCACGATTCTTTTGACATCCAAATATTGTCCTTTTGTTTTTAAGTGGCTTTATGTCACACGAGTCCTCATTTTGTGTAACTTACCCGCTCGACCTACTCAGCAAGACATTTAGGATGGCATCTGGAATTTCAATGTACCATCAATGAAACCACAGCGGCTGTCCAGCGTGGCAGCTATTTGGTGTATAAACACTGCAAAGCGACTGAGTTTAATATTCTGTTGCTCCACTCTGTAATTCTGTGGTGGTGAGCATCAGACATGAAATCTAGAATGCAATCTGTTGCCATGCACAGGACTGATACTGGTGGCTGTTACTGCATGGGGAGCCTCACAACACCTCTCTGCTCACAGACAAACTCATCAGATACGCCAAGGGTCATTTTTCCCACCTGAAACTCTGCAAGACACTCAGCGTCCTCAATGTCATCCAGTTTACAAGGACTATGTTATCAGAGATTATTACAAACTCTTCATCTGGTAATAAATGTCCTCTGAAGCACATATCAAGTAGACGTAATGTAGCCTAAATAGTTCACAGCGATGTAGGTTTCCACCAGTAGTAAAGTAGCTGTTTTAGGGGTTACAGTGTTGGTGTCATGGTTTTGTTAAGGTTTCTGACCCATATGCAGAGTAACACTCAGGAGACATGGAGTTAGGAAAATGATGTTCATTGCAGTGGTTGGTAATATGCAATGAAGAGCTTGATTCAGGTGGAGATGTGGGTTTGTGGACGGCTGGGGCGTACAGGTGGCTTGGTGGTCAAAACAGCGGAGTGAATGAGAAGCAGGAGCGTTACCAGTCATGAACAGTGGATCCAGGAAGACACAGAGAAAACTCAGGTCTGGTGCAGGTAGGTTGTGGGGAACCACATGTGAGGAGCAGGTACACAGGAAAAACCTTCGGAGAAGGAAAGAAGCATTTACTTGGATGCTCAGAAAGAAGCACGAGGAAAAACTCGGGAGGAGGCTTGACGTCACTATGTGGGTTAACACTCAGGCCACGAGTGACTGGCAGCCAGCTCCTTTAATCCACGGAGTAACAAGGTTGATGAATCGCAGGTGTGTGGAAAACACACCTGCAGGAAATAAGCCCCAGCAGAGCAGAAGTTCTCCAGGACGCCCTCTGGTGGAAACCTGCAGGAGAACACAAACACAGCCCAAAACCCCTGACAGCTGGTTAGGGATATTTACTATCCACAACTACAGCAATCCTATAGAATGTTATACAGACACCATCACATCCCTCTAATGTCACTGCTTTAGGTCCTAACTATTACCATTTATTTCTTGACTCCTTATGCCCCTTCCTCTTTTTTTTTATAGCATTTGTTTAAATGCTGTCTTAATGTCTTTAGTTGTAGTTTGGTGTGTAGTGTGCACCATAGCCTTTATACATAGGATGGACATAACCTCTAGGTCTAAAAAAAACACAACAAAATATTTTTTAAAAAATAAATAAATTAAACCTGCCTTCTTTGTATTGGCCAGCAGAGGGCGACTCACCTGGTTGTAAAGAGAAATCAGATTGTATAAAGGTCTATGAGAAAAATGATCCAACTTCTCACTTTATTTATCACCTCTGTAACCATTTTCCAGAAGAGTTAATGATCTCAATCCCAAGTGTCATGTCTCCTTCAGTGCAACATGATGTTGATTTTGCAAATTATGGTCGCATTCAAAGTAAAATAAATGATCAATCAAGTTATGCTGTCTTGTGATTTACTGGTGTCCTGGAGTTTTTGAATCAGTCATTGCTTCTAACATGGTAATTTTGATACTCCAGGCCCATGAACAGTAGTCCACATCACTGTGACCGGGTCAGACTTTTTTATTTATTGTGTACCAGTCAGATTTCAATATAAATCTACAGTCAAGCGTCTTTGGTTTCTATATTTACGGTTTGTACATACCATCCAGCAATTATCACTTAGTAAGGCCCTAAAAGCTTTACTATCCAACGCAATTTAAGAGGGTTTTATGTGGCTTTTATTAGCTATAAATACATGTGGGAGAAAGGTTGAATCAGCACTTCTGTAGAAGATCTCAGACTTAACAAATCATTCAGATTGACAGGTGACACCCTTAATGGTGTATTTTTATCAGTCTATACGAATCACTGAAGCAATAATTTGTGATTTGGTCAGCTTTCGGGGCCCCCGGGGGCCTCAAACAGCTGCTTTATTGAACTACAGCTCAGGTTCTGTGCACACAAGTAGCTACAGCCTGAACATACACAATACCTTCTACATAATGACATTTATTAGATGCTAGATGATGAAATTGACTAATACTGACAGCACCGTAATTGAGTGAGTTTATTAGAGCCCACACAATCCAACCAGCATTAGAGAGAACTATAATTTCTTTAAAAGTCAGTGAAAGACTTTCCAGCCTCACTAAAGAAGAATATTTAAAGCGTGTTTGTATCTGGCAGTGGATTTTATCAGCCATTATTGGGAGCATGGCTTTGACCTACAGCAAATGGCTTAATTAAAGCACAGAAGCCAGGACTTCATTATGGAGATTAATCTGGCAGAACAGACCTGCAGAAGGTTTACTGGATCTGCACAAAGGTTCACAACTCCATGGAAAACGAAAAAAACAAAAAATGCTTAACAAGCTGCAAAATACAGTCGACAGAGGATCAGGACAACCAAACCGATATGGTAACTTTACACATTTATACAACACAGAGGCTGGTGGAGCCCTGCACAGATTTGTGTCCATCTGCTCCTGACAAGATTGTTTTTTCTGTAAAATATAAGTGTGATGAGATTTCTTGTTAACAGGAAAGTTCATGGAGAGAACACCTTCAGTGTGTCCTCATATGATTGCAAGTCACCCAACAGTGTTCAGCTTTTACTATAAACTATCATTTTGATAACCAGATGATGCATACTGGTACGTCGGTCTGTTCTGTACTCACGACCTCATTGTTCTGTCCGTTTTGTCCTGTTTTAAAGATTTTTAAAGCTAAATCAAGAGTGATATAGTCAGAGGACGTCTTATGCTGCACACATTGTTAAATCCCTCGAGCCTGCTGAGTTCCTGCAGTGGAAAGCTTCCTATAGCTGAGCCAAGCTTTGCTGCCCTTAAGGCAAAGACTAAAAATTAGCTGCTAAATAGTATCCTTTAAATTAGTGTGGAGACATCAATGTGTTTAATTTAAGCTGCCCTGATGTTTACATCTGGAAATGTGTCAGAAAACCGTAGGCAGCTTTTCAGTGTGTGATGGAAGATCTGACAGATTTAATGAGGACAATTCAGAGTGCAGCAAAACAACAACAGTCACTGGAAGTAAGTCCAGTTCTATGAGCACGAAGGAAATAAAACAATGGAGGTTTGTTCTGTTACCTATAGAATGACTTTTATGTTGTTGATGGTGGGTTCCAGAGTAGAAGACAGCTATTCTGACAGAAAACAGTGCTTGTCATCCATCCCCCAGCATTAAGACCTTTACAGCATCTCCTAGTGTCCAGAAGAAACTTGTGGCTTAGTGTCTGCTATGATGTTAATTCCTTCTATTTTTAACACATCTGTGACATTTTATTCGCCAAAAGTTGCTTAGATTATATAAACCATGGTTTCCATGAGCCCAAATTCCCCCTCTGTCGTCCAGCAGCCTGTTTCTGAAGCCATTCACACAAAACTTGCATTATTCATGACTACCTGCTGTCATAAGAGTGCTAAAATCTGTTAGTCTGTGGCACATTAGGGAACAGGGATGAGGTAGAGACTCAAAACTGATTGTTAACATTTCAAATAACTTTGTCTAAGCCTACGAAGACAGAAATGAGAAGTTTGATGCTACAGAAAGGACCCAGCATCACCCTGATCCATCCTAAAGCTAATGTTTTCCACAGTCTCTGCAGTTTGGAGCACTGAATGTTTGTCGGCACCGTAATGAGGTTGGTGGACTGTAAACACATGGACCACAATGTAAATGAGTCAAGGATGCTGCTGTTTTATTCCTTACAAACTCTGATGCATTATCTTACAGATATATAGCCAATAAAGTAAACCTCAGCCCTGCTGATAGGTGACTTTGTGCTTTGGACAGATTAATCATTGCTGCAGCTCAGTGTGGTTTCACTGAATGTGTCTGGGAGCGTGAATTCAAAGCACAGCCTTCGTGGAAAGACTCAGCAGTCGTCTTCTGGAAAAAAACATAAAACAAGCCTACAACACAGATTAAAGGATATATTTAACCACTCACAACTCACTCTTTCAGAGTAAGTGACATTACTCATGGCAACACTATGTCGGCGTCCTCTGCCCGGTCGTACTCTGTATGGAGAGCATGGAGTGTATTTGAAGGGCTTGTTTGAGACTGATGTCACTTTCATCGCACTTTGTTTTATTAGATTCACAACTCAGGGAAAAATCCATCAGATAAACTGAATCACTGCAGAGAATTCCTGGAAAAAAAGGAGTCTGGGCAGCAGGATGACCCAGATTTAAGCAGCAAGAACAAATTGCTGCTTTTTACGTGAGCAATTTACTTCAGTTTTACCTTTTAGCCACAGTTCAACAGCATTTATAGGTCTAAATATAACAAAGAGGGGAAAAACTTTGTATTTAACATATGCGGTGTCTGTACTTGACTGGTAACTATAGAAACAGGCAGATTTCCTGGTTTCCCTGAAGAAAAAACACTCTTTGCTATGTGGTCTGTATGAGACAGAAGTCCCCTTTGGGTAAAACACCTTTTTAAAAAGTTAGAGGTACCTGCTCAAACAGCTGAGCTACATTTATCTATCTGGCAGCACATTATTGTCTAAAATGTAACCGTAGATGTTATCTACAAGATTTGTCTTAATTGAAACTTAGAGGGTAAATACGATCCTAGAAAATCAACCCCAGATCAAAACTACTTCTGGCCACATAGTGTATCAAATGTAATACTTTAAACAGGATGTTTGTATTTGTATCGTTGCTGCTCTGATGCCTAATTACAATGTAATTAGCATAATCTCAAGCAAACAAACATTTTCTTCTAAATCAAGCGTTGAACTGCTCACTACATCAAGAGCTCTACCGCAATGTGGTTTTAATTTTCTATGTAAAAATAAAAATAAATCCCTCAAGTTCCTGTGAAATAAAGAGGATGCAGCTGGTGCAAGAATGTCATCCATCAAGGACATGCTCGAGTAGCTTCAATATATCATCGTAGAATTACCAAAAAAACAAAAACAGTACATCTTCATTTTTCATCTAATTTCAAGATTTCCAATTTCCACAAACACTCTTCAAAGAATAAAGCCTGGTCCTGGTACAGAACGTCCACTGCTAAACATATTAAAAGATGTTCTAGTTTCACATTTATTTTTGCTTTTTTGACAAGAATTCTTGTCGACTCAGACATCTGGAAGGCACAAGTAAGAAGACAGAGGAAGAGCGGGGACAAAGCAAAGGTAGAAATCCAAACTTTTATAAATAAGGAATAATAGCACGACGTCTGACAGGAAAGAAGTTTTCAGATTATTTACATTAGTAAAAGTAGCAATAAATTTATATTAAAGTATGACATTACAGCTAAAACTTTAAATGTATTACACTAGTTAAATGTAAATGCACAAAAGTAAATGTTTTACAAAAAAATTGCTCTTTATAATTAGTAGATTGTTCAGTTAGGTAGTGTAGACTCCAACCACATGTAGGTGACAACACAGCACAGGGTATAGTTCAACAAAATAAATGACAAGACAATCACTGACAGACACAAAAAGACATGAAACAACCACAACAAAACAGAAAATACCACAAAGCGTTCCAGCCTCTAGGGTCAGCTGGAAGCAACAAAAAAACAGTTGTTGTTGTTGGTGGAGGTAACGCAATTTATTGCTCAGTAACCCAATGAATAGTGATACACGACACCGATATTATGATTTCTGATATCGCCGAAAACCGATATTACCAATGTCGATATTCAATTTTTATTCACTCTGAAAAATGAGTAGAAGTAAGCACTGTGAGAACATGAAAACTATTTAACAGAAGCCCAAATTAGACCACACAGTCTTCTTTATTATGTAAGAAAAGTAAAATATAGTTAAACATATTTGAACATATTTAAAGTTCAAGTCCACGATCATTTAAGTAAAAAGATCTGTGAAATAGCAGCAATATCAAATGTAGAGACGAAGGCGCTAATGTTAGAAAGTCACCGGTTTTTCACATCGACTAAATTTGTTCATCGGACCGATACTGATATATCGGAAAAAACACTAATATATGCCGATACCTATGTGGTATATCGTGAATCACTAGTAATGAACACACACAAAAAACTGTGATAATAAACAAACTGGGATAATGCGTGCTGCTCAATCAAAGAACCAAATAAAACTGCAGTGACTGGCAGCTGGTTAGACATCAAGCCACTGCTCTCCCCATATAGAGGCCACAAGGGATCCATCACAACTCTAGACGGTACAAACATCAGGAGACGTCACACTGACCGACACAAAACAACCACAAGGCGACACAGATACATCCACAGCAACCAGAAACAGACAGAAAGTAACACAAAACAACCACCAAGACGGAGGAAGAGACACAAAACTAATACAAACTGACACAAAACACCACAGAAATACACCGAGAGCCACAAAACAACTACAAATAGATGCAAAGTGACACAGAACAACCACAAAGAAAAGCAAAGTGACACAAAGTGACAGAAAGTGACACAAAACAACCACCAACCACAGCCTTCAATGAAACCATCCAGTGTGGTAGTTTATAAAGTCAGTCCAAGAAAAGTGAGTCTTTGTCCAGTCATCTGAAGAGACGTCATGTCCATGTTCACCAAAATGTCCAACAAGTGACATTTAAGAAAATAAACAACATGGAATGTTTGATGTATGTTTGACGTATGTGTAGATTTGTTATGACTGTTTTCTGACCAGTTTCTTCATTTTAGAAAACACAAAAAAGTTAAAATTTTCTGTACAAAAGGAAAAGAAAAAGAAAAACTTTGACCTGTTTAGACCTCAAACAATTATTTAAATGAAACTATGTGAGTAGTTTAAGAGGAGAAATGTCTCTTTAGTTGAAGGGAAATATAACGTGATGCACTGTCTTCAGGATGTATTTACTGTATTTTATACTCTCGTGTTATTTTATGTGAATCTGACAAGTAGCTACAACTGTCATGTGTCGTGTATTAGTGGGAGGATTCACAGGGAATTTAACTGTTTATATCACTGCAAAACAAAGATTAATCATTCATTTGAGTCGGTTTTAATCGTCCAACTGGTCACGGTTAAACTCTGACCTGAGTGAGGTCAGGTGTTGAACAGCTTCAGCAAACGCTACATCTCCATGGAGACCAAACAAGCCGAAGAACACAGTACCTGTTCAGAAACATGTGGTCCGACTGCTGCCTCGGTGACTCATCACTTATTACAGCTTAGTCAGCGTTTCACCACGCTCTCACGGCCAACATCTTCCTTGGACTGGACCGTTCAAAGGTGACGTCCAGCAGTGAGTGTGCTGAAGGCCAGGAAATGACTTGTCTTCTCATGATTTATGGTCCAGGCCTGCATGAGTGTGCACGCACACAAATAACACAAGCCAGGAATTTATTTGTGCTCTTTTTGAATTCAGATGAGACAAACGGCCACCATGTCAGTGTGGTGTAGTCATTTAATATCTCTTTGAGGCTGTTTTATGTGATTTTCAATAATTTTGCATCTCTTTTTGGTTGATTTGTGCCTCTTTACAGTTTCTTTATGATCTCCTCATTGTTCTTTATTACCTCCTTGTACTTGTCTTGCATTTCTTTCTCATTGTTCTGTTCGCATCTCGGTTATTTCGTATTGCATTTTATTTTATCGTCTCTGAGTAGTTTTGCATCTCTGTGCAGTCATTTTTATGGCATTGTGGTTGTTTTTTAAATGTTTTTGTGGTAATTTCGCTGTGGGTTATTTGTTAAGCATTTCTTTGATTATAGTTTTTTTTTTTTAAACTTCCTTGTAGTTGTTTTGTGTCTCTTTGTGCTCGTTTTGTGCCTTATTTAGTAGTTTTATGTATATTTTTTGTAATACGGCATCTCAATTTGACTGTTTTGCAATTCTTTGCAGTTGTATTTCATCTCGTTGTGTATGTTTCGTCTCTTTGTGGTTATTGTTATTATTTTTATTATTTTTTTGTTGTTTTGTGTCTTTTTGCAACTGTTTTTATCACCTTGTGGTTTTAGATCTTGTATAGTATTGTATCTCTTAGTGGTAGTTTTGTGTCTCTTTTAGTTGTTTTGTTTGTATTTATGGTCATTTTGGTGGTTGTTTGGCATCTTTTTGTGAATGTTTGTGGTACTTGTCTTTTTGCTTGTGAAGCTTTTTTTTCAGTTATTTGACTTCCCAAGAAGAAGTCCTAACAGTCCCTAACATTCAACAGAGGCCCTGTACCTGGCAGGCCAGTTGAGTAATCCGTCCATGCAAGTCTCAATCATGATGCTACAAAGCTGGAGATCATCTACATTTTTCTTTTTTCGGTGGAACTATGTTCAGTGATTAATCCACATTTGGTGCTCTGTTTGTAGCAGCTTGACTTCAATGTGTGACTGAGTCAACATCAGCTCCAGCAAACTGTTCCAGGTTCCATAGTCGGAGATCTGTATTAGAAAAGTCTACATGTCGGGAAATTCAGTGTTATGAATGTGTGGGAAATGTATAAATGTTAAGTTTGATGTTTAAAGAACTAACATGAAAGACTTTTCTATGATGAAAGGATGTTACACAACATGAGGACCACATTTGCACCATTTCAGTCCAAGATATAATCCTCACCATGTGACACACCGGTTACTCAGAGGAGAAAAACCCCACAGTGGGTTTCTGTGAAGCTTTCCATTCAGCTCCAGACCTTCACTCACTGTGTGGTTATGCTCCTGATGACAGGCGTACCTGTTTCCAGGAAGAAATAGCTCCACTTTGCACAAACTATCATCTTAAGTTCCAGCACACAAACAAACAAACCTCGGCCTCTCCGCTGAAATCTGCCGTCACTGTATGAGGAAACCTCAGTCTGGGATTTCCAGCTCGCTAATTTTATCCACATGTGACACAGGTGCAGCGTATAGATCAGGAATAATGAATGAGATCACATTACTGAAGCGAGGAAAGTTTGTATGAATGTGTCTAAAAATTAGATTAGAAGTTAAGATAAGAGCTCTGAGTGTTGTGAAAGTCTGTTGGTAATGTAAATTAAATCAAGAAAATTGGAAAAAGATCTGCAGCTGACAGAAGATTAAAGGCAGATTAAAAAAAATGTCTTGATTATTGTTTCTCGTGTGGTGACTTAATGTTTCTAGTTCAGGTACCAGATGAGACATAACAATGTGATCAAACTTCATGTTAGACCCAGCTGTGTATTGTTAGCATGTTCACTGTTTCTGTAGATGCTTTTTTTCTTTGTGGATTAAGCTAATTAATAATAAGATGACAAAATGTGTTCTATGTTAGATCACATTATCCATGTAGACTTCAAATGTAGTTTTGAACCCCCAAACTTAGAAACTTTGTGTGAAAGGAGTTAAATCTCCAACATAGCAACTGATGTACGAGGTGTGTCAGAAAAGTTCCAGGACTGGTGTCACAAAAGATATACTTCAATCCCAAACTACAAACTATGAGTTTTCCCCGTCTCTCCAAAGAGATCCTGCAGTGTTTAGTTCCTTCAGTGTGCCAGAGAGTTGTGGCAGGACAAGTTGTGGCTGCTTCACCATGACAACCTGCTCACAAAGCCCTGAGCATCCCACAGTTCCTGGCTGAGAAGAACATCACCGTGCTGGAGCAACCTCCCTACTCACCCCACCTGGCTCTGTGGGATTTTTTTCCTCTTCCCCAGGCTCAAGGGGGTCATCAAGGGGACCCGTTTTAAAGACATGGACGACATCAAGATGACTGTGATGATCCTGGAAGAATCCTTCCAGGAGTGCATGGCGGCGTGGCAGAGAAGGCTGGGAACGTGTGTTAGACTCCAGGGGGATTACTTGGAAGGGGGAAAACTGGTAGTTTGTAGTTTGGGTTTGAAATATATCTTCTGTGACACCAGTCCTGAAACTTTTCTGACACACCTCGTAACCTGACACGTTATTTTATTTTACCAGTGAAGAGCATAAAGAACAAAACAATTGTAACTGTCCAAATACTTACATCCAGGATTGATGTTTTTGGTGCAAAGTTTGAATTGAAGTTATCTGGTTTAAGTCAAGACAATTCATTTCAATTCCATTTATATAGCATCAATTTACAGCACATGTCATCTCATAGCTCTTCGTATAGTAAGGTGAAGACCTCCAAAATTACAAACAGAGAATCCAACAATCCAGAGTTCCATTTGGATTCCTTATGAGCAAGCAGTCAGTGACGGTGGGAGGGAACAGAAAAAACAAAAAAACTTTAATGTGGAGGGGGACCAAAACAACTCCAACAGAACCAGGCTCAGGGAAGGCAGCCATTTGCCTCGACCAGTTAGGGATCACTAGTTGAAGTTAGCTGAAGATCAGTTTGATATATGTAGATTAATATAACTAAAAAGCTATTAGCGACTTTCATGAGCTCTCAGAGGAAATTGTTGGAGAGCAGTGGCCCATAATTATCAGAATAACGTCACATTTTGCATGCTAGTGTAACATGCAGACTTCTAGTAGAAGTCGAAATGTTAGTATTAATAGTGAATTACAGCTGAGTGTTAGTGGGCTGGAATTTATAGTCTAATATTTGACCTTCTTGAAGAATATGTTATCGGCCAAACAGGATGGGGTCATCTGGGAGTCCAACGTATAGGAATGGGTAAGTTAGACATATATTGATATTTAATGCTAACAACACACAAAACATGTAACAACTCAAAACAGACCTCCAAAGAATCTATAGTCAGAAGAACAAGGTTGTTTTTCATCCAAATCCAGATCTTCTCAACAGTTGTAAACTCTTTGCTTCTTGTACAATGTTTACATTCACACTTGTTATTTCCTATTTTCAGTTATTTAATGCTATCAGATCTTAAGCCATGTGATTTGGGGATATGTGAAGAATAAATACCTGAAACCCTCCATCAGTCAGTTAGAACTAAAGAAGCCTCTTGGATGAAGGTGAAATGTCTTCAAGAACCAGAAAAGCAGTCCAGTTGCTTTTTACTGAACCTCTCAGGATTGCCATGAATAAACAATATCATTTTTTCCCCTACAAAATCAAACAGAAACACACACAAGCCTAAAACCCAAAGTCTTGAAGACTAAACATAATTTAGTATTTAGTTTCCATCAAACTCATGCTGCTAAAGTCATTACTAGCAACTGTTTAATATTGGCATCAGGTTTTTAGTGAATGGCAGCAATTTTCTCACATCAAGTAACTAAAACTGGTTTGGTTTGTTTGATTCATGACAACCAGCAGAAATGGAGCGAGGTTGAAGAAGTCATGCAGTCTGACCCAAATGTTTGGAAGTTGTTCATGATTGATTTATTGGAAACTATAACTGATTATTATCTTTGATTGTTAATATCTTTTGTGTAAAATAGTTTTTCAAAGACATAATGTTATTGCCGTTAAACCACATTTCAATCAAATGACAATCCCTCCATTTTCCATTAAAAAATCACAAGAACAAATCCTAACAAATGTCAATGTCCTGGTGGCGCTCGAGGAAAAGTCAGAGGACCACCAAAGTCAGCAGGATTTATCCTCTGAGGGACATGATCGTTTTTCCACTTAATATAATGTTCAGTCAACTTAGAAATGTAAATTCTCCCATAAAAAAGGGAGTTGGAAACTTCAAAACTGTTTCAAGAATGTAAAAAAAAAAAAAAAGCTAAACCAGATCAGTTAAAGTTGAAAAAAATCAGTTCAATAAACTTAAGCTATTCAGCTGCATGAACTATTTAGTTTGCTTTTCTTTTGTATTTTCTAAGTCTCACCAGATAATAACATCTACCATTAGATAAAATGTATGTCATTCATTTTAAAATAATAATTATATTACTAGTACGACTATAAAATGACCAAAAAGAGATGCTAAACTATCACAACCAAGACTTTTACTTCACTTGGACTGAAGCAACAAACACTGCTGCACATTACAGGCAACAGTAAATATTAATTTATATTTGGATAAAATCATAGTTTTGAGAAGAAATAATCATGTTTTCATTCAACCTATATCGAACACATAACAAGTTGCCATCGTGGGTATTTTCTTCTGTCCACAAAGTTTACTTAATAGTTTAACTCTTGACTTATCCGTTATTCTTGAATTGCTCTGCTACCAAAAGTTTATTCAATATTCATCCTAGAAAATCACATAATATGCTATTATTTTTGTTTTCTCTTAAAACCCAATTTAATCAGATGAGCAAAGTCTCAGTAGTTCATTCATCCAAGTCAAAAACCTGTTGAGTCAGAAGAACTCCAACTTTAAAATGTTCTGACAACAAAGCAACAAATTTGAAAGTTAAATTAACAACATCTGCATGTTTACATTACGTTAAACAGAAAATATTAGCTGATTCCACTAAGCTGCTGCATAATGTTGTGAATAGTGAACCTGCTTATTTTAAAAGACAGACAGACTTGAAATTACAGTCATGAACGTTCCAGTTTGCTGCCTCACCAACAATAATCATCCCCACATGGAACAATAATTAATGTCTGAGTGGAACATCCTGCCCTGCAGCTGATGACTCTTTAACAGCTTCCTGGCATTTCGGCAGAATTTTGTGGAGCCTTTCTGCTTCTGACAGCGCTGAGATATCACTTTGAATATGAGACAGTAATCTTATCTGTTGCTCTGCTTTATTGGATTATTGCGCAACTATTAGAGATGGCCCGACAGTTCTGTTTATTTCTCGTCTCTCTGATGTTCTGATATTTTGTTGGAGCACTGTTGGCCTTGTTTATTTTTTCCTTATGTGCCACCATTTTTCTTTGTTTGTCTGGTTCGTGGGACCTGGCTGCTGTAACAATCCATCTTTACTTCATTAGATATGCAGATAAACACCAATATACGGCCGTGAACAAAAGTTTACATATACTTGGAAAGACCTTTGTGTATCGTGGCAGCCTTGACTTTTCAGTGACTCCTATAACACTACATTTTCTGGGAGGGCCTCATTGGAACACATGCATCTTGGCACAAAAGACAATCATCCATCTTTGTTCTTTTATACATTTATTATAATTCTTCTGGAAATATAACAAACTCTTTATCTCTTTGTCCTGAAACAGCCCCCTACAGGTCAACTAAAGTTTGCTGCTGATCACATGGACAAAGAAAAAGTCTCTTGGAGGAAAGTTCTGTGGTCAGATGAAACAAAATTTCAGCTACATGGTCATAATGACTAGAAATATGTCTGAAAAAGAGAAAGTGAGGACT
>NW_007579581.1:43345-50654 GCF_000690725.1 Stegastes partitus | reverse complement strand
GCAGAAAGATCCCAGGTGTCCTCACCGGGATGTGGACTGGCGACCTTGTAGCTGCGAGGCGATGGTGCTACCCACTGATCCACCTTGCAGCCCCATATGTTACATTGTAAAGTAAAACAAATAGCACAAGCATGTAAATCAAAAGACGTTTGAATAAAAGTGCAAGGCACCACTTATTATGGTATAGATAGGTACTGTTGTTGTCTCAGTTGTTTTTTACTCTGTGTCTATGTTTAGCTCCATTTTGTCAAACTGTCCTCATTAAGGAGGACTGCATTTTTATTAAGAAAATATATCATTTTCTTTTAGTCTTTAAAAAAAAAAAATCAGACTGAGGATCTATTATTTTATTATTTTAGGAATATTCCTAATTTTTGAATCCACCACAGAACATTTTTTCCCACCTTACCCTGTAATGTTTAATGTTGTCAGAATGGGACTTCAATTATTATTATATTCTTGTTATTTTTACAAAAATGATTTTTTAAAAAAAAGGGAGACAAAAATGCACAAAGAGGCACAAAATTTCCACAAAACTACCAAAAAGAGACAAAATGTGTAAAGTTTAGAAAATGATTCGTATTATTAATATGATTCTTACAAAATTACCAAAAAGAGACACAACAGCAGGACCGCTCAGGTGAAACCACTGGGCCTCTACCTGTGTATGAAGTTCAAAATATCTGAGTATTATTTCAAAATTATCAAAAAGAGAAGCAAAATGATAGGAGACCCAAAACTACCACAAGCCAGACTTTACTTAGATTCAAGTAAAGGACGCAGCAGATTACAGTCAGAGAAAAACGAGCAAAAATATAAATCTATGATGATATAAAACCATCCATCCACATGTGTGCCATCTTAGATAAAGGTGTGAAATATCCAACGCAGTAAATAAAATAAACACACTTTATGGCTAAAGGCATAAACAATATTTACATCACTGACTCTCTGCAGATGTATTCTGTCTATTGTGATGTTGCTGCTTGATTTAATGATGTAATAAAGCTGAGTTGTGTAATATCCTGTGTTCTGTTATGGAGTCTTTACAGCACAACACCTTGTAACTCTGCAGTGAATATATACAATAAAAGACTTTCCTTTTTTTTGCTTTGGCTAAATTTTGTTCAGCTGAGAATAAAGTGGTAAAAAAAAAAAAACAGCAAAAACTACATGTTAATATACCAATAATTAATGAACTGATGTTTGAGCGGTTACATTTTAAAGTAGACCAAGCAAATGTTACACGTTCATCTCATTCTTCATATTGAGCTTCACGTTGCATTATCCTGAGTGTTTTCATCACACAGGAAATCATTGTGCATCAGCTCAAAAGGAGCAGCAACGGTTTTATTTTGGTTTTAGCGCTTCAAGAAAAGCGATTCAGCACAGTTATTTCCCAGAGTTCACTTGAGGTTTATTTGTTTTCGTTCCTCTCAGTGGCTCCAGAAATCTGCAGACACATTATATCAGCTGCATCACAGCGAGGAGAGATAAGGCTTCAGGAAACTGATGCTTTCAGTCACCCCGAGCTTTGGCTCAGACTTCTGAATCTGTGAGTGTAAATCACTCCGTTTGTGAGCTGGGATCAGTGTCTACACCACGACGAGCCGTAAACACAAAGTTTGGTTTGGCTGGAGATGTTGCGGCTGATCGCAGCGAGAAGATCAGCCAGCAAACAGTTAATAAATTCCATGGAGAGACACCACAGCTAACAAGCGCTGTGTGTGTCTACAGGCCGATATCTTATTCTTCTGCAGCACAGAGCTCCACTGTTTATCAAACACACCTCAGTGAGCCACGCTGCTGCACTGACCACACGCTGCTTCATCAGCAAGCATGAAGGGAATTACTAGAAGGACTTAGTGGAAACAGCCCAAAGGTCCACAGGGGCCAGCCTCTGAATGAACGACTGATAATGAGAATTATTACTATTGCAAAGACACAAAACTCTCTGCCTGTGAACCAGCAACAACTTTTATATAATTTCATGAAAAATACTACTTTTAAAAAAAATAAATATTAATGCTCCACTTTTTTATTTCCAAAAAGCAATACAGAAAAATCAAAAAGGAACACAAAATCTCCAAAACAGACAAAAAAAAAACAGTCAAAACAAATTGAAAACTACCACAAAGAGACACAAGAGTGCCAAAAACAGATGCAAAAGTACCAAAAAGAGATTTTTAAAAAACTATCACAGCGACATAAAACCAAGACAAAGACACTGAAAACTGCCAAAAAAAGACACAAAAGTTTTTTTTTTTAAAAAGACAAAACTGCCACAGAGAGACACAAAACTATCAAAAACCCATCACATAGACACAAAACTGCCAAAGACAAACACAAAACGTTCAAAAACAGACACAAACTTACCACAAAGAGACACAAGAATACCAAAAAACAGACATAAAACTACCATAAAAAAGATGCAAAACTACCACAAACACACATAAAACTACCACATAGGCACAATACTATGAAAAACAGATGCAAAGCGACCAAAAGAGATTAAAAAAACTACCACAGAGACATAAACCTACCACAAAGAGACACAAGACTATAAAAAACAGATGCAAAACAACCACAAAGGCACACAAAACTCCCAAAAACAGACACAACAGTATCAATATAAGACAAAAGTACCACAAAGAGATGCAAAACTACCACAAAGGGACACGACAAATTCAAAAATATTTCTGATTTTTGGTTTGACCCTTTAAGTACATTGTCAGTTTTAATGGAATCCGTTGATATTAAGAATAATATCAAATATCAGCAGCCTCATCCTTTAACGACACGGCCCGCATCATCTGAGAAAGACTTGTATGTTCTACCGATCACAGCATGCAGTGATTTTACAACATAGAAAAGGATCCTTGCAAATGAGATTTATTGTTTTTAACTGAAAACTGCCCACTTTTATAGATTTTCCATTGCCAGGTATTAAAACAGGAATGATTCTATTTGGAAACAGGATAAGCATTTTATTTATTTTTTGTTCTGTCCAACAAACAGGTTGCGGTAAATTTAGGCAAATCTTTGATTGTTCAGTTGTTTTATTGTTTAGTTGACTCGCCTTTAAAGAGACTTCAGGTATGGATCCATTTAGTAACTGTTCTAAAGCTTTTCTTCTGTTTGAAACGTCAAGAGTTAATTTTAAAACTTGTGTTTTTAAGTCAACATGAAACAGAAGTCCTGACATTTCTTTGGAAAATTTAAACATAAACAAGCTCACAACTGAGTGGATTTCATCTGCTGATGAAGATCATGTGAAAGCTGCCAACTCATTAGTTGCAACACTCGATTGATTGGTTGGTCTGATTTCTATTCGTTATTCCCATATAAGTCCAGTACTACCAAAGAGACAAAAAAACTACCACAAAAGGTGCAAAATGACCACAAAGAGGCATAAAATAAACAAAAAACTGTGTAGTCCATGTTCTCTCTATGTAAATGGAGGTTATAAGCTACACATCAAACTTCTTTAAGTTACTTTAGGACTGTGCTTGGCTTCCAGAATGTACACATTTAAAAAGCAGTTTTAAAGGGAGCTCAGAGAAACGTTCCTCTTTCAGCAGATGGACGTAGAAGCAGCCTGTACACACATCACTGTGACCAGAAAACAGTCAAAGCGAAACGTCTGCGAAACATATTATCGGAGTGGAAGGATTTTGAAAGGCAGCGGATGGAAAACCGCATCGCAGTAAGTCATCTTTTCTTTTGCCAATTTTCTGGAATTTTGGTTAAAATTTGCGCCAAATTCAATTGGAAACCCGACTACTGTGACTGCACAGAGAGAGACCACCTACGGTGAACTTCCACCTCAAAGTTACAGTTGTTTGTTGCAACTGACAACCTGGAGACCAAACTTACAATAAAACCTGGATTCCTCCATACGATGATCACACACCAGCGTGGCCCATCTGAACATCAGGAAACAAGTGAGTGGAATCAGTGCAAAGCAGCACCATGTAGGTTTTATTTCCCCCATTCCGAAAAGAAATCTTTTCAAAGGACCTTCTAATGAGGTTGTAAATACCGGCATCTGGCATCAAAATGGTTCGTTCTTTTGAATTCTGAGAAAGTCGTTGCACCAAACCTGCATCCTACTGAGAGTAAAGCTTCGCCCCAAAGTGTGCAAAACACAATATTGGTTTAACCTTGAACAGCTTGCAGGAAAAACATTTAGAACAGGATATCTTGTATTAGATTTTCATACACGGAAACACTTCTTCCTTTTATGTTTGTGCCAAATTGTGCGGTTTCACATTTTTTTTGACAATTCACTCAGAAAATAATAAACAATCTGATTCTTCAATAGCGACCGGCCGTGACTTTTACTTCTGACACAACAAATCATAACCATTATTCTGTTTATAACACAACAGGCCCGCATGAACCATTTAGAACCAGAGTCTTTAGTGCAACATGACAAGAGAGGAACAAAGGAACTGAACAGATGTGGAGATACATTTGATGTCATGCAGGTGTAAGATCCGCTGGTAGCAGTTAGCCGCTAACCTCACTGAATGAGGCCTCACTTGTTATGGCGGCTTTACAAATAAAGCTTTTAATGTGAAGCAGCAGCAGAAACTGTTCAGCTTCATTACTGATCAGAGGTTAGAACAGCTGGAAAATACAAGACAGAATTTCTTTGAGCCAAATTGCCCATTAGCACGGAGCCATTACTGAACGGGCCGACAGGGCACCGGTTCTGGGGCCTCAGAGAGTTCAGAGCCTCTGTTTGCCATGATGGTTAATATTTCTGGCAAGTCAATCAAACAACTAGAAAGAGACATAAAACAACACCAAAGAGATGTAAAGTTACCCAAAAGAATGACAAAATGAACAGAGGTAAGAAACTAAAGGAAAGCAAAACAGAAAAAAGCTGCAAAACACAATAAACTAACAGAAATAGATGCAAATCATCCACAAAGACACAGACCTGATCAAGAAAGAGATGCAAAAGGGTACAAAAAGATGGATAACAGCAGCAGAGAGCCACTAAACAACCACAAGGACACACAAAACGACCAGACAGAGATGCATACCAATGAAGAAGAGATGAAAAATGAACAGGATTCAATGAAGAACAACTGCAAAGACTTGAGAGATGCAAAAAGATAGAAATACTGAAAAAGAGATGGAAATTAACAGAAATAGTTGTTATTGAATGCAAACAGAAGAAAAAAAACACTCTGATACATAAAAGGACCACAGCAAGACGGCAATGACTGTAAAAAGATGTGAAACGCTCTCAAAGACTGAGAACAACTACAGAGCTGCAAACCTTTGTAAAATGAACACAAATAGATGCAAAATTAACATGAAATAGATTAAAACTGACACCAAGTGAAGCAAAGTGACCACAAACCAAATGCAAAGCCAAAGCAAACAGAAACAAAACAGCAGTAAAGACACAAGAAAAGCACCAAGAAACACAATCAAACCATGAATACTTCAGCTCATGGTGGTTGTTTTGTGTCTTGTTCAGCCTGGCTGCCTTTGAATTTGTGTATAGACGAGTGAGAGGCCTTTTAAAGGTCCTAAGGTCTGATAATCTGTCCACGGTCAAGACTTAGAAAAATGCTAAATTATGCGACAGACTGCAGTGAGTCTCCAAGAAATTACACGATTTTACAATGAATTGACAAATAAGTATTTCAAGAAATACATTTTCTATTAAGAATAAGGAAAATGAGAATATCTGGCAAGATGTTAGTGTTACACAAAAAATACAATCCACGCCACACAACACCTTCTCATGGTGCTGACAGAAGTAATTAAATATGTTTTTGCTTCTCTCAGACTCTAAAAGCTGCGGTTCCACTGATACTACCTGCATGTATTCATTCATTTCAATATATTTATGAGGCTGTTGAGGCAACAGGGTAGAGAACCTAAACGTATATGTGCTCATTTCAGTCATTATGCGATAAATCCAGGGAAAGAGACGTTCCAATTTCTGTCAATGTCATTTGTCTTTTTGGCATTTTGTATTACTGGATATAGTTTGCTTTCAAAATGATGCTAAAACACTCCCATGTGCTATTAATTTCACTGAGTGCTTCTCACTGTCTGTATTTTATATTCTACCGTCGACGGCGTTGCTTTTGATTTGAGCGAGAAAAGTTTTACTTCCCAAGAAAAGGATTAAAAATATTTTAGGATGGAATTCTTTGGGATTGGAGCTGTTGATGGATTGTTTTTGTGCAGATGTTTAGAAGAGTCCTTGAGGATTCTGGGTATCATCAACAGCCCTCTGCGATTATCAAAGGGTTTCCTAGAAATTAATTGAAAATATTAGAGCTAGACACACTGATGAGCCAGCTTTAAGACGATTTTGCACTTCGAATGCAGAAACTTCAAAACAATGCATAAAAACATCTCACAGTCCAACCCTGCCTGCCAGAAATTATGTACGTCCATCCATCCATCCATCTGTGGGGGCACTTAGAGCCAGAGCAGGTGAAAACTCACCCGACGGCTCAGCGACTCCCGACAACGCCACCTTGGGAATTTCACCCAAGGATTCGTTCTACCTCTGTCGCTACTTCAGAGGCACACAGGTTCAGTACACAACGAGGCAAGAGACGTGGTTCCGTGAAAAGACAATGATGAATCTTTATTCCAATAAAATGTCACTAAAAACAATTGTACTAATAAAAAGGGGAAGGGAGTGAACTGTTCAGAGCGGGCTTACCACCAGGGAGTGTCGACGGGGAAGGAGTGGGTCCCACCAGGTGAATGCACACAACCACACACATACGTGAGGGATCAAACACAAAAAACCCAGGATTCCAACAACACACAGGAAGGGGGATCCCACCACCGTCGGCACCAGCCCACCACGGTGGCGCTCAGCTCTGGAATAGGGAGAAAGGCGATTAATGGGGAATACTCAGTTTACTAAATAAAAAGAAACAAAACAACTATACAAACAACAAATTATACAAACAAATTCAAAAGAAACTTTGAACAAATTCAAAAGAAAAGAATATATTTGCAACTCAAGAAATGCACAACTGAAAATACAAAAGAATTCGGACATTCAGGTTCAAAATTGACAACAAACAAAAACAAAACAAGAAACAGTCCCCAAAACTGAAAATTAATAAACAACCCTCCCAACTAAATATTTAACAGAAACATACCATAAGGCTAGACAAAAGAAAATAAAGCAAAATGAATGAAACAATCACACTGAGCCCCCACACTGTGGGTATAATAAAAGACAGCCTCTGAGGCTCGACCATAAAACGGTGAAATCAACCCACACCGAAACAATCCAGCTGCTTTTAGGAGT